>NW_017091027.1:0-433 GCF_001483705.2 Eufriesea mexicana
CTATCCTACCCTGACCAAACGGGACGTAACAAAACGTAACATGACTCTTCCTGATATGCCGAGACCACTTTTGCTGACCTCCCCAGAGCCAAGTAGAACTTATTAGTGAAGGGTAGAGCGCAGAAATACATATAATCGTAGTGCATAGCACATTACTCGGTGATACACTATCCTAACATAACCATATGTAACGCAACCGAAGGATGCTTTACTCAACTTAACCTGCCGACACCATCATTGCCAGCCTGCCCAGGGCCAAGCAGAATATACTAGAGCACGGTAGAGCGCCGTAGTCTCCCGCATTGCAGTGCATAGCACAAAAGTAGAAGATACACTTATCCAGCCTGACACACCCTCACCTAACCAAACGTAACCTAACTCATCATAATGAGGCTAGTCTAGTATTGTTGGCCTCCATAGAGCCAGGCAGAAC
>NW_017091028.1:0-433 GCF_001483705.2 Eufriesea mexicana
TGCTGGCATCCCCAGAGCCCATCAGAGCGTAGTAGAGCACAGTGAATCGCAGTAATCCACCGTTTAGCCGCGCAGAGCGCAATGGTCAAAGCTACCCTTGCCTAACCTAAGCAAACGTATCATAACCGATCGTAGCCTAACTCAACCTAACGAGCATAGAACACCTATAGCTGGCCTCACCAGAGCCAAACTGCATACGGTAGAGCGCAGTGGAGAGCTGTCATCCACCGAACAGCGGTGTATAGCACAAAAGTAAAAGCCACCATAGCATTACCGAACCGAGCATATCTTAGCCAAGCGCACCTAACAAAAACCTAACGTGAACACGCCACTGTTGCTAACCTCCCAAGCGCGAAGGAGAATATACTATGGCACATTAGTGTGCCGAAATCCGCCGCAATGCAGTGCTAAGCTCAAACGTCGAAGCTAACCC
>NW_017091029.1:0-433 GCF_001483705.2 Eufriesea mexicana
AGGTCGACCGGACAGCTGTTTATTGCACAAAAGTCAAAGATATCCTAACCAAACCTTACCAAAACTAGCCTAACCGAACTGAACATAACTTAACCCAACTCGCTGCAATCACTATTTCTGGCGTCCCCAGACACAAGCAGAGGGTGATAGCGTGCAGTAGATGGCAGTGGTCCATAGAATATCAATGTGTGGCACAACAGTCAAAGCTATCCTACCCTAACACCGCGTAACCTAGCATAACAGAACGTACGCTAACGAAACAGAACTTGCCGCGGTACCACAATTGCTGGCTTCTCTAGAGTCGGGCAGATTATAGAAGAGCAATGTGGAACGCACAAGCGCTCGGAGGAGCAGTTTTCAGCACGAAAGTCAAAGCTACTGTATCCCAACCTAACCAAACGTAGCATAACCAAACGCAACATATCTCAGTCTA
>NW_017091030.1:0-433 GCF_001483705.2 Eufriesea mexicana
TAGAAACAGGACATAAGGACTATCCTGGAGTGACACACACATAGTCACAGACACGTACATATAGACAGAATTCATTTTCGTGTAGTAGCAACGATATTTTTGAAGAAAAATCTCATAAACTGAAGCCAAGTGGTGATTATATGTATAGGAACAAGTTCTTCAAAATATAGATTTTCACGACATATTTAAAAATCACCGAAATCAGTAAGACTCCTCCCATCCACACCCCCTTTCTAAATAATTACACAAACATTCATTAAACGTTGCAGAAGTGCGTCTAAATTATTATTCGTCTAGCTATGCAAATTGCTGTTATAGTTTCCCTGACAAAATAAATATACAGGTATCTCTTCTGTGTCCAATGGAAATCTTCAAACTGATTCCTCTACAACTGGTCACGGACTACCCTATCACCCTGCCTAAATCTTTCTCA
>NW_017091031.1:0-433 GCF_001483705.2 Eufriesea mexicana
GTCTAAGAGTTGTCAGTGAGTCAAAGTCCAAAGTCAGTCGGTTTTAAGAAAGATCAGAAGAGCGTGCCTATAGCGAATCTCTCTTGTTTCATAGATAACCGCCGTCGTTCTATTTATAAGCTTATTTTATTCTATTAGGAAGTCAACGATACTATCTCAAGTCAATCCACCTAAAATAGCAATCCTACGTATATGTAGATTAAAATAACATTGTTAATCCTTCATAATACTTTTAATTCTTCCCATCACAGCATATTCCCAGAGCGAATTCAGAACTCGATTCTGTTCCTCAGATAATCAATATAAATTCCGATTAACCAATCATACTTTTATCATATTCAAAGCGCAAACTCAATTTCACGAACGTCTGATCATTAATACCAGATCTTAGCATTCGCTTTCCAATATTCCAAGGTGTACTTCCACATCGACG
>NW_017091032.1:0-433 GCF_001483705.2 Eufriesea mexicana
TATATATATATATGTATATTCGTAGTCTTTACCGTCACCGCACATTGTATTAATATTTTATTTTTAATAAATAGTTTTATATTATTTAACAGCCACACAATCTCTACATATATATACAAATCCACTGCCCAGTTATTTTAACAAAATTATAACAGTCTCGTCCATACTAATCCTTGCGCGCGGTCATTTATCCTTCCGCACACACTGCAAATGTCATCCTGAACGCTCGAGATGTACCCGAGGACCCTGTTTATCTCCTATTTTCAACGTCCCAAGCGTTCCCATGCACTCACTCTCGAACCCTAAAAATATCCTACAGGTATAGCAGAGACTATGCATTGCTAGAACAACGATTTTGTAACCTACGACTGGTGCGTGAATAAAACCGGTCAGCATATCTTTCGGCAACCTGAAACATCTAACCGCTGATCTC
>NW_017091033.1:0-432 GCF_001483705.2 Eufriesea mexicana
ATCCATCCATACACCCATACATCCACACATCCATGTATCCATAAGCAAATCCATCAGTGATTCTACCCACCGATACATGCATCCATCTATCCATCCATCCACACATCCATCCAACGATACATGCATCCATCCATACATCCATCCATCCATACATCCATACATACATCTGTACATCTGTACATTCGACCATACATACAACGATACATACATCCATGCATCCATATGACCACAAACACATCTATCCGTACCTCTACACATCGATACATCCATCAATCCACACATCCATACATATATACATCCGTGCATCACTACATCCATCCATCCACACATCCATCCATCCACACATCCATTCTTCCATACATCAATGCAACCATACAAACACCCATTCATATATCCATGGATCCATACATCCATTCAGCCATGCATCCATCC
>NW_017091034.1:0-433 GCF_001483705.2 Eufriesea mexicana
TAAAATTGCTATACAGGAATAGGGTGATTACTTTATATGTTGACCCAATGACTGTAGTAATGTGTTGATGGCTGTACTCAGTACTTTGTAGCTAATTGTTAATACTTCAAGCGAAAATTCATGTGTGCATTGTGCTATCCAGAATTCCAAAAGAAATTGCATGATCAGTGAATGGATTAATGCAATGGATACAGTAATTTGCAGATGGCAACAGCCTATAGTGTATTGTTGATTGCTTGTTTGTGTAGTCCCAATTGCTCGACCCCCTTATAGTCATAGGGTTGCTATGCTATTAAGGTAATCCGTGAGTAGATTCATGCAATGGCTATAGTGCTCCGTAGAGGGCTGTACTCCGTACTGTGTACTTGACTATTTTTTTCTCTAGAAATAAATGAACCACACATTAGTCAATCTATAATACCTACAGAACTTA
>NW_017091035.1:0-433 GCF_001483705.2 Eufriesea mexicana
ATCATTGAGTTTTGTACTGTACGCCGCTACTTGGAGGCATTTTGCGCTATACTGTGCCCTAGTCTTTTCTACTTGGCTCTGTGGAGGCCAGCAATGTTGGTCTCGTCACGATAGGTTAAGTTATGTTACGTTTCCTTGCATTACGTTTGGAAAAGTTTAGGATAGGATAGGGCAGACTTGTATGCTATACACCGCTATTCGGTGAATTCCTGAGATCTGCATAGCTCTCCAGTACTTATCCTCAGAGGAGGACTGTAATGGTGGTCGCGGCACGTTTCATTGAGTAAGGCTTCGTCTTGTTAGGCTAAGTTCGTTTGGGCTATGCGTTTTCATGGATTTCTACGCGCCATGCCCTCTAAAATGTTCTGCATGGCCCTGGGGAGGCCAGCAAAGCTGGTCGTGTCACGTTGCCTTAAGTTATGTTACGTTTGTG
>NW_017091036.1:0-433 GCF_001483705.2 Eufriesea mexicana
TCTAATGCTTTCCGCTTGGAACTGGGAAGGCCAGCAGTTGTGGCCCTGCACTTTACTTTGAGTTAGGTTACGTTCGGTTATGTTGGGTCAGGCAATCTTTGGTCATGAGAACATTAACTTTTGTGTTTTATACTAATATAAGGTGGATTTCTGCGCTCTACTGAGCTCAAGCGTGTACTGCATGGCTCAGGGGATAGCTGAAACAGCGGTCACGTCACGTTAGGGTGAGCTATGCCATGTTCGATTATGCTCCGCTTGTTTAGGTTTTGTTTGGGTGGCTTTGGCTTCTCCGATATACACTGTGATTCTATAGGTTTCTGCGTTCCGCTCTCCTCTAATGCGCTCTGCTCAGTCTTGGAGGTGCCAGCAGTTGTGGTCGCGGCACGTTAGGTCGTGATAGCTCACGATTGATTATATTACGATTGGTTCGGTT
>NW_017091037.1:0-430 GCF_001483705.2 Eufriesea mexicana
TATTATTCGAAAATGTCAATAAAATTGAACATTCCGGCCAGATTCTACAGCATTGCAATAGCTATAGCACGCGAAAAGGATCTTTGCTCAATACTTATCCGAGGAAGCTAGCTCACGACGATATTAGTCGGAAATATCAATAAAATTGAACTTTCCAGCCAGTTTCTGCAGCATTGCAATGGTTATAGCTCGCCAATATTATCTTTCCTCCTTATTTATGCAAGAAAGTTAGCTCATCACGGTACTAGTTGAAAATTACAATAAAATTGATCTTTCCATCCAGATTCGGTAGCATTGCAATGGCAATAGCACGCCAAAAGTATCTTTCCTCCATACTTGTGCAAAGAAGCCAGCTCACCACGATATAAGTCGAAAGTGTCAATAAAATTGAATTTTCCAGCCAGATTCTGCAGCATTGCAATGGCTATAG
>NW_017091038.1:0-432 GCF_001483705.2 Eufriesea mexicana
TATTTCCTCTTTATTTATGCAAGAAAGGTTGCTCTCCACGATATTAGTCAAGAATGTCGATGAAATTGAATCTGCCAGGCACATTCCACATCATTGCAATGGTTATAGCACGCCAAAGAAATGTTTCCTCTTTATATATGCAAGAAAGGTAGCGCACCAAAATAATATTCGAAAATGTCATTAAAATTGAATTTTCCGGCAAGGTTCTAGAGCATTGCAATGTTTATAGCTTGCCAATATAATCTTTGTTAATTCTTTATGCAAAAAAGTAAGCACACTACGATATTTGTCGAAACTCTCAATAAGACTGAATTTTCCAGCCAGATTCTGCAGAGTTGCAATGGCTACGTCACACCGAACTGATCTTTCCTCCTTACCTATGCAAGGAAGTTAGCCCACCACGAAATTAGTCGAAAATGTCAATAAAATTGA
>NW_017091039.1:0-433 GCF_001483705.2 Eufriesea mexicana
CATACATTGGTACATCCGTACATTCGTACATTCACACATAAATACATCCATACATCCATACATACATAAATCCATCCACTCATCCATCCATCCATACATACATCCGTACAACCGTTCATCCATATATTCGTATATCCACACGTCCATACATACAGACATCCATACATCCATACATGCATACTTCCATACATGCATACATCCATTCATCCATACATCCATACTTCCATCCATCCGCACATCCATCCATTCATACATCCATACATTCATGCATCCATACATGCAGAAGTACATCAATCCGCACCTCGACCATCCATACATCCATCAATCCCTACATCCATACATATATACATCCAGCCATTCATACATTCATACAACCATCCATACATAAATCCATACCTCACTCCATCCATACATCCATTCCTCTGTACATACT
>NW_017091041.1:0-433 GCF_001483705.2 Eufriesea mexicana
GCTTGTGACACGTTGGTTATGTTAGGAGAGGGTAGCTTAGACTTTTATGCCATACACTGCTATTCGGTAGATTTCTGCCATCCGCCGTGCACAATTATTTTCTGATTGGCTCCGCGGTGGCAAGGAATAGTGGTCTCGTCACGCTATGTTATGTTGCACTACGTTTGGTTTGGTTAGGTTAGGTAAGCTTAGGTCAAGATTTGTTTCACTTCTGTGCTATACACTGCTATGCCGTGGGTCTATGCGCTCTACTGTGCTCTAATATCTTCTGTTTGGCACCAAGGTGGCAAGAGATTGCGGTCTCGGTACGTTAGGTTGAGCTGCGATACGTCTGGTTGTGCTACATTTGGTGATGTTCTTGCAGAGTAGTTTAGACTTTTATGCCATACACTGCTATGCGGTGGATTTCTGCCATCTACTGTGCTCTAATATT
>NW_017091042.1:0-433 GCF_001483705.2 Eufriesea mexicana
TTCGTCCTAAAACATATATATCCAATAATTATTTTTCGATAAAAAAGGAATTCATTTTATTTTCAAATATAGTCTCACTTTTAATGGTTCTCCATATATTTTACCATCTTCTCCTGTACCCGTGGAATCACCACTTTGTGTTATGAATCCTTTGCTAATTCTATGAAAGATAGTGTCACCCTAATAACCTTCCATAGATAACTATATGAAATTTCTACATGCTTTTGGAGTTTCTTTTGCCCATAATTCTAACTCCACATCACCAACAGTTGTTTTCATTACAACCTAGTTATAAGAAATACATTAATTTGACTAATGTAAAATACCTTTAAAATCAAATTTATTAAAATTTATTATTTACTATTGTAACTCAAGTTAGAAATTATTTAATATATTAATATAGAAATTTAGAAAGTAAATATTGTATATAGGT
>NW_017091043.1:0-433 GCF_001483705.2 Eufriesea mexicana
GATGTACACGATGCATTTCTAGGGTGCATCGTGCGAGTATCCAACGTGTGTGTGAACGAATAAAAGTTGACTGAACGAAGAAGCAAGGAGTCATATCGATTAGCGAAAGAACAGTCATAGAAACGGTACAATTGTTATTTGTCGTAATAGTATTTTGCTTTCGCTGAAAATAAGGTACGTCTTAACTCTTTGGGGCACGCTGGGATTAAAAGTGTCCCAACTTGTTGATGCACCGTAATGCATAGTGGGTGAGCAATAGCTGCATGTGCATAGGTTTATATTTCGTCCTATTTACGTAAAGCAGTTGGTAATGCTTTCAATAAATAGTATAAATGTATTCTTTCGTGTTGACAACATTCAACTTGCCTTTCCTTTCTGGTTTTATGTGAAAAATCGTGAAAGTAAGTTAATTTTTATAAAAATTAGTTCTATA
>NW_017091044.1:0-433 GCF_001483705.2 Eufriesea mexicana
CCCAACTCGCAGTAACGTGCGGTGACCACTATTGCTGTCCCCTCTGACCCGAGCAGAACATATTGGGGGATAGTAGAGCACACAAATAGTCAGAAACGCTGCGTATAGCAGAAAGTTGAAGCTATGCGGTCCTAGTCCAAACTAACTTAACCTAGACAAACCTAGCATAACTCAATATAACGTCTCGCGGCCGTCATTGCGTGCCTCCCCAGGGCCAAGCAGACGATAGTAGAGCACAGTAGACTGCTGAAGGCGACCGAGAAACAGTGTGTATCACGAAAGTCAAAGCTAAACTAACCGGACATATCGCAATCCAACCTAACCAAACGTTACGGAACACAACCGATCATCCCGGGACCACAATTGCTGACCTCGCCAGAGCGAAGCAGAACATAGTAGAGCACAGCAGAGCGCAAACATCCTCCGAACAGCT
>NW_017091045.1:0-433 GCF_001483705.2 Eufriesea mexicana
GCGATTTCGTGAATTATCAAATTGACTAGTACGCGAAAAAGCTGGATTTGCCCGCTACATATTCAAGAACTTGGAAAACCATGCGTGCAAAGTGTTAAGACTGTTAACCCTGTAGACTCGACGATTTCTTCGTTGTGAAGATGCAATTCGAAGCTCTTCTTAGATTTTTATAAATCACTGATACTCTCTATGCTAGAATTAAAAAAAGAAAATCGTGAATTTGCGCGAGAAACGAATGAACAGAATAATTTTATTTCGATGTTCTTAATATAATTATCATCGATCATTATTTAAATTATAGCATTAAAACAAACGGTGACTGAGAGTCACCTATCGAGTGCAAAGGGTTAATATAATATATAATTGTTTCTAAATTAAACTAATCGTTAAAAGAAAGGCACGTGGTTTCCTTTACCTGTCAATTTGACAGGTG
>NW_017091046.1:0-433 GCF_001483705.2 Eufriesea mexicana
AGAGACAGGCAGAACATATTAGAGCACAGTAGAGCGTTGAAATCCAACAATTGACTGTGCACAGCACAAAAGAAGGTGCTTCCCTTTCCCAACATAACCAATCGTAGCATAACCGAACGTAACCTAACTGAATGTAACGTGTCCGAACCAATATTGCTGGCATCCCCAGCGTCAAGTGGAGCATATTATATCACACTACAGCGCAGAAGTCCGCCGCATTGAAATGCAAAGTTGGAAAGAAGAGGACATCCCAACCTAAACTGTCATAACGTAACAGAACCGAACGTACACCATACCAACCTGTCGTATCTAGCACACCATTGCTGGCCTCCCCATCGCCAAGCAGGGCAAACTAGAGCAGAGTAGAACTCAGAGGACCATATGACGGCTGTGTAGAGTGCGAAAGTCAAAGATATCACAACCACACCCAAAC
>NW_017091047.1:0-433 GCF_001483705.2 Eufriesea mexicana
CGTCTTTACGGCGACGTTAAGGTCGGCTCAAGGTCGATTTAACGACGTTCCTCGCCCTTCTGTTTACGCGTCTAGCGCGGTAATTTCATCGTCGCGTCTGCGAAGTGGCACGGGGGCGACGTTCACCTCGTTCCTCGGGAATTTCTCCGTTTTCGATCGTTTACCCCATCGAGGAGGCGAGGAATCGAGCGTTTTCGAGCGCCAGCAAGCGCACCGCGAGAGGAAAGGGAAAAGGCAAATCGTGGTTTAACCCATTTTTAACGTCGCACACGTGGAAGAGTCGGCGATGATCTAGACAGAGGCAACGAATATGGCTCGCGTCCATAACGACGGATAGGGAAATTACGGGAAGGGTGAACGGAACATGATCCCGAGTGCTGCTCCAACGAAGACGATAAATTAAATCCCGGAGCTAAGCGCAGACTCGCGTGAG
>NW_017091048.1:0-433 GCF_001483705.2 Eufriesea mexicana
ATATCAAACGATGTTTCTTAAATTTATTAATATCAATGATGCAAATATAAATATATTTCTGTTACGAAAAATTCTAAATTTTTATGACTAATTCATGAACTTGAATTATTAATTATTCATATAACTAATTGTATAGCTAATTCATGAACAGAATTATATAAGAAAACTCGCTAAGGCTGTTCTTTCACGATGCAATTTTAAAATTTAATGAATTTATTATAGACGAACATGAAGTCTCAGATGAAGATGAGTGACTTTGTTCTTGGTGAAAAGAAAATGAAACTGCAATGGTTATATGCTAAATTACTTTCTATTCACATTGAAAGTTTCACATATACACGTTGATTGTTAACGATATAATAAACAATGGCATATAGACATTAGAATCTGAGTAGATGTTCGTATCACAGACTGTTACGAGAAAAAGATGTTT
>NW_017091049.1:0-433 GCF_001483705.2 Eufriesea mexicana
TTGGATGGTTTAGGGTAGGTCAAGTTAGGTTAGGTTAACTCTACTCTTGTGCTTTGCACTGCACCGTTGCGGATTTCTGTCATTTTCTCTGCTCCAACTTATTCTGCTCGCTTAGTGTAGGTCGGCAGTAGTGGTGTGGGGCGGTTAGGTGGGGTTAGGTTACGTTTAGTTATGCTCTGTTTGGTGTGCTTAGGCAAGGGTGGCTTTAACTTTCGTGCTATACACTGCTTTTCGGTGGATTCCTGCGCTCTATTGTGAAATAGTATGCTCTGCTATGCTCTGGGGGGGGGCGGGGGCAGTAATAGTGTTCTCTCCCGGTTAGCTTGACATAGCCCACGTTTGGTTTGGTTACGTTAGACATAGTTAGGTATGGATAGCTTCGATTTTTCTGCTGTACACTGCGATCACATGGATTTCTGCTCTCCACTCTCCT
>NW_017091050.1:0-433 GCF_001483705.2 Eufriesea mexicana
GTAGTAGCCAGCAATAGTCGTTACTGCACGATAGGTTTTGCAAGGCTACGTTCGTTAATGTGACGATTGATTAGGTTAGGATAGGACTCTCGGGAGGCCAGAAACCGTGGCCACTGCACGTCAGTTTATGTCACGTTAGGTTAAGTTTGGTTAGGTTGGGATAGGTTAGGTTAGGTTAGGCTAAGTTAGGTTAGATAAGGTTAGGTTACGTTTGATTATGTTGGTTTCGGTTACGTCTGTATAGCTTTGTATATTGTGCTACACACTGCTATGCGGACGATTTCAACTTTCTACATTGCTCTGCTGTACTCCGCTAAGCTCTCCTGAGGCCAGCAGTAGCGGTCGTGGCACGTCAGTTTGGGTTTCGTTACGTCTGCTTTTGTCAATTTTGGTAGGTTAGGACAGGATAGCTTTGACTTTCTCGCCATACACT
>NW_017091051.1:0-434 GCF_001483705.2 Eufriesea mexicana
ACCACTTTATGCTCCAAAAATGATAAAAGCTGAATTATTGAACAATCCATTTTCTGATATTATGTCAAGAATTATAGTACAGGAAGGTGAAGAAGTAAAGGACACTTCAAAAACGAAAATAGCGGGAGTAAAGTAAAAATCATATATGTTTGTAGCATTTAGCCATGATAGTATTATTCTTTGTTATGAAATATTTTGTTACAGACATTTCAATATTCTATCATTTGGTGAAAAAGCAGCGAAAGATGTACAAGAATCTGTGATATTAAATAAATCGTTTAGTGGTGAGGGCAAATCAACTCATGATCTTTCAACTGATCCAAAATTAAGCTCACAACCAGCATTTGAATCGCTTGAACTTGCAAATAAAAAAAGGAAGGAAGACCATAGTAGCGATTAGGAAAGTGACGACGAAGTAAAAACTTAAGAAGAAT
>NW_017091052.1:0-434 GCF_001483705.2 Eufriesea mexicana
TATTAATAGTTTCTGTTAACTTTGGACAAGGAACAATAGTAATTATATGCAATTGCAAATTTGACTTACTAATTAATTAAGACAATTGCAACAAGAATAATTAAAACACATTTAACTAAATGATATGAACAATGAGTAAATTTAAGGAGATTTTAAAACGAAATTCCATACAGCAAAAAAAATTGTAGATAATAACTGTATTATTACCTACTTTAATGACACTAAATGTGATCATAGGACTGACTGTAACAGGTTTTTGTAGCTATCATTTGAATATGATTAATTTATTAACAAGGTACTATGAAAAGTCAAAAAATTGATCGGAATTATTAAAAACAACAAGTATAAACCATACTTTAGGTTGTTCGGCTAATTATGTTTGTAACATTAGCCATAATAATAAAAATTACTATAACTGAACACTTTTACTGGTT
>NW_017091053.1:0-434 GCF_001483705.2 Eufriesea mexicana
GATTACAGCCATAATCATTGTAACGTTTCCGTTGGACTACTTTGTTCACTGAGGGTGTAAATTTCGAAGAAATTCAGGAATAATCAATGTACTTTACGGTTATTTCTTGAGATATTTCCTATTGATGGTACGGTACTCATTGGATCCACAAATACACCACAATAGCCGTAAGATTAATTTGTTCAACGGTGATTTATATCATATAACAGATCAAGAATGACCAAATACAGATCCATTGAAACTTGGGATATTGAAAATAAGCTGCACAGTACTGAGTGCAGCCATCATAACTGTAATATTTCAGTTGGACTACAATGTCCACTGAGGGTGTGAATTCCAAAACAATACTGGAATAATCAATATATATTACTGTTATATTTTGGGATATTTCCAACTGACAGTGAGGCACTCAATATATCCACCGTTGTAGCACT
>NW_017091054.1:0-431 GCF_001483705.2 Eufriesea mexicana
GTCATGTCATGTCTGTTCAGGTCACGTCAGGAGATGTCAGGTCAGGCCAGGTCAGGTCAGTCCTGTCAAGTCAGGTCAGGTCAGGTCAGGTCAGGTCAGGTCAGGTCAGGTCAGGTTAGGTTATGTCAGGCCAGGTCAGGTCAGGTCAGGTCATGTCATTTCGTGTCTGTTCAGGTCTGGTCAGTCCGGTCGCGTCAGGTCAGGTCAGGTCAGGCCATGTCAGATCATGTCTGGTCGGGTCACGTCAGGAGAGGTCAGGTCAGTCCAGGCCAGACCAGGCCATGTCATATATGGTCAGGCCAGGTCATGTCAAACCAGCCAAGTAAGGTCAGGTCAGGTCAGGCGAGGTAAGGTCAGTTCAGATCATGTCAGGTCAGTTCAGGTCAGTTCACTTCAGAGCAGATCATGTCATGTCAGGTCACATCAGGTCA
>NW_017091055.1:0-434 GCF_001483705.2 Eufriesea mexicana
ATGAGTAATATTTATATACAAGAGCCATCTACGATGGGTAAAGTAAGTATTAATTAATAATATTCCAATATATTGTATATCTGTTTTTAAAAATCTAGTCTTCTATATTAATATATCAAATAATTTGTAATTTGAATTACAATAATTAATAATAAATTTTATTAAATTTGATTTTAAAAGTATTTTACTTTAATTAAACTAATATATTTGTTATAACTAGGTTATAATGAAGACAATTGTTGATGACATTGAGTTAGAATTATGGGCAAATGAAACTCCGAAGGCATTTAGAAATTTCATACAATTATGTATTGAACGTTATTAGGATGACACTATATTTAATAGAATTATCAAAGGATTCATAACACAAGGTGGTGATACCACAGGTACAGGAGAAGGTGGTAAAATATATGGAGAACCATTTAAAGTGAGAC
>NW_017091056.1:0-434 GCF_001483705.2 Eufriesea mexicana
CCCTGCGCAGGCCAGCAATGGTGTTCGTGGCACGTTTGGTTGTGTTATATTACGTTTGGTTAGTTTAGGTTGCACTTAGTTAGGTCAGGATATCTTTGCCTTTTGTGCTACATGCTGCTATTCTGTTGAATACTGCACACGTCTGTGTGCTATCGCACTCTGCTTTTTACTGTGGACGCCAATAGTGTTGCTCTCGGCGCGTTATGGTTGGTTATGTTACATTTGGTTTGGTCACGTTTCGTCAGGATAGCTTTGACTTATGCGCTATACACTGCTATTCGGATGATCTCACCGTCCCACATTGCTCCGTCATGCCATGCTTAGCTCTCGTGATGCCAGCGGTAGCGGTCGTGGCACGTCAGGTTAAGTTACGTTACGTCTGCTTATCCTACGCTTGATCAGGTTAGGATAGGATAGCTTTGCCTCTTGTACTG
>NW_017091057.1:0-434 GCF_001483705.2 Eufriesea mexicana
GGGGGCCTGCAATTGTGGTGGCAGCACGTTTGGCTCTGTTACGTTAACCTTGGTTCGGTTAGTGTAGTCTAAATTCGGTTAGGATGGCTTTGACACTTGTGCTGTACACTGCGATTCGGTGCATTTCTACGCTCGAATGTGTTCTAGTATATTCTGCTTGGCTACGGGGAGACCAGCAATAGTGTTCTCGGCAAGCTATGCTGAGAAACATTGCGATTGGTTATGTTGCGATTAGTTAGGTAAGGATAGTATAGCTTAGGCTTTTGTGCTTGGCACTGCTATTCGGTGAACTTCTACGCCCTGGGTTGCTCTACTACACTCCGGTCGACTCTGGGCATGTCAGTAATAGTGGTCTCGAACCGTTATGTTGCGTAGGCTTCGTTTGTCTACCTTACGTTAGTTTTGGTTAGCCTCGGATGAATGCGACTTTCGTG
>NW_017091058.1:0-434 GCF_001483705.2 Eufriesea mexicana
GATTATTGGAGATAAGTGATTTTCGTGATACCTCTGGTTTTAAGTGTGGCATGGGAAATGGAGGTATGGTCTTCGTGATTAGCTTTAAGATAGGATAATTGGAAAATTAAGATGGGATATTTATGGAGAGGGTTAGTTCTATGATAAGATATTTGACGGCGTGAGAAATTGGAATGGAGCGTTTGTGAAGAGGATTAAATTTTAGGATGAGAAGTCTATTTTTGAGTATGGCGCCAGATAACTATACAGGAGGTTAATAGTTTCGGGTAGGGGAGGTAAAGAATGAAGGTAGAATTCGAGGGGTTTATCACACCGGCATGCATCACCGGTGGGTCACACTTGTCTGTTTCGTGAGGCGGCGTGCATCACGATGGGTCACACTTGTATTTCACAAAATAGGTAGTACAAAATAGGTTTATATTATTTTACCTCAA
>NW_017091059.1:0-434 GCF_001483705.2 Eufriesea mexicana
GTGTATGGATGGATGGATGTATGGATGTATGTATGGGTGTATGTATGGTTGGATGGATGGATTTGTGTATTTATGGATGGATTTACGAATGAATGGATGGATGGCTGGACGCATCGGTGGATGGATGTATGCATGGATATATGTATGGATGTATGGATTTATGGATGTATATATGTACGTATGTATGGATATATGGATGTATGTTTGTATGGATAGATGGATGAATGAATGGATGTTCGTATGAATGGATGGATGTATGTATGTATGCATGGATGTATGTATTGATGTATGTATGGTTCGTTGGATGAGTGGATGTATGGATGTATGGATGTAGGTATTTATGAATGTAAGGACGTATGGATGAATGGATGTATGTATGTAATGATGCACGAATGTATGGATGTACGGATTTGTGGATGTTTGATGTACATTTT
>NW_017091060.1:0-434 GCF_001483705.2 Eufriesea mexicana
ATCAATTCATCTATACATCCACACATACATCCATACATACATCCATATATACATCCATACATTAATAAATACGCACATCCAACCGTCCATCCATCCATTGGTCCATCATTCAATCCATTCATCCACCCATCCATCCACCCATCCATTCATGCGTCCACCTATACATCCATCCACACATACATTCATACATACATCCATATATCCGTTCAAACATCCCTTCGCACATCCATGAATATATCCATACATCTATACATACGTCTATCCGTACGTACATCCATACATACACACATACATGCATCCACACATACATCCATACATACAACCATACATGCACACATGTATCCATACGTCCATCCAACCGCACATACATCCATACATACATCCACCCATCCATACATCCATCCTTCAATACAGTCATAAATCCATACATACAT
>NW_017091061.1:0-434 GCF_001483705.2 Eufriesea mexicana
TATTTGTCTTCCTGATTTTCGTCTGTCTTTTATCTGTCTTTCTTCCGTCTTTGGTCTGTCTTTGGTCTGTCTTTCTTCTGTCTTTGGTCTGTCCTTAGTCTGTCTTCTTTATTTGTCTTCTTGATTTTCGTCTGTCTTTTACCTGTTTTTTTTTTCTAAAGTAAAACTCGAATCATAGGTATCTCGAAAATCGAGTATCGAGTAGTTGTCCTTATAATGATATATTTTCTTCAACTAGATGACTAAATCTACAAACCTGCAAAGTCTGAACTAAATCTATGACCCGTAGAACTTGCACTCTCCTTGTAAGAAACTTTCTTTAATTTTCATCCTTGTCCCTTCTATCACACGCCCAATCACGCCTCTTACACTAATCAATTATTTCAGTGATTAACGATAATTTATAAACTCGTAACTCGTTAAAGGAAAAATGC
>NW_017091062.1:0-431 GCF_001483705.2 Eufriesea mexicana
CTATGGCATTGCAATGGCTATAGCACGACAATAGGATATTTCCTCCTTTTTTATGCAAAAAACGACGGCCACCGCGATATTAGGCGAAAACGTCAATAAAATTTAATTTTTCTGCCAGACTCTATACCCTTGCTATGGCTATTGCACGCCAGTAGAATAATTCGTCCATATTTAAACAAGAAAGTTAGGTGACCTCGTTGTTATTCGAAAACATCTATAAAATTTAATTTTCCAGCCAGATTCTATCGCATCGCAATGACAATAGCGCGCCAGTAGAATCTTTCCTCCTTATATATGCAAAAAAGGTTGGTCACCACGATATTAGACGAAAATGTCAATAAAATTGAATTTTCCAGCCAGACCATATGGCATCGCAATGACTATAGCACGCCAATAGGATATTTCTTCCATAATTATGCAAGAAAGTTAGT
>NW_017091063.1:0-434 GCF_001483705.2 Eufriesea mexicana
GAATAGAATGAAATAGGTATGGTTGTGAGAGAATGTGAAAAGTGTTCGGGACAATATAGGGAAGGTCATGGACGGCATGTGGAAGAGGATCGATTGGAAGGACTATTTATGGCAGAGAAAGTTTAGGTATGTTCCTGGAGGTTTAAGGCGTGTAACACTGGGGGTGGGGTTAATTGCGAGCGTGCATGGAAAGTGACAGGTATTTCGGGTAAACGTGACAAAATGAATCGAGTGAGAATGGTTGAGAATTAGAATGAAAGGGAATATATATATAGCGCACGAGAGAATGGCGCGTGAGGGCAGTTTTTGAGCGAGGGTCCTGAGAACAAAACAGTCAGTCTACAGTAGTCCTGGAACTGACATGGAGTAGTAAATCTAGAGTCTAGTAAGGGATCTGAGTCGAGTCGAATCGTGAGCAGTAGAGTTTGTGTTAT
>NW_017091064.1:0-434 GCF_001483705.2 Eufriesea mexicana
GAATGTCGCTTGATTTTCCATCCTTGTCTATCTTATTGAGGGAGTCAGTGCTGTATCAACGGGTTGCATTAGGGGTGTAAAGAGTTTATTTATTAACCGGATCCGTGCAATATGTCATATTTTGCAGCAGATTTTAGTCGACATTTTTTTTAACCTTTTGCTATTTTTATAATAACATGAAAGAACATACTGTAACTATACGTACACAATATTTACTAACGATTTATTTTTAATAATAATATTTTTATTATTAATTGGTATATTTTTTTTTGTTTAGAATTTGGACAGTATACAAATTACAGACGAAGACCAAAAAATGAATAAAGATCACCTTTGCAAATACATGATAGAGGTACATATATACTTACGTCGTTTAACTACGAAGTTCTAATGAATTGTATTTTTTCTTTTTTCTAGACTGTATGTTAACTCTA
>NW_017091065.1:0-434 GCF_001483705.2 Eufriesea mexicana
CTATCACATGCTCACACGTTTTCTCTCTATTAATACTCAATTGCAACTAACGTATGTCAAATCACTCACTTTTTTTCTTTCTTCTTCCATACATTATATTGACATACACAATTCACACATACTCATTTATCATAATAACCTGAATTCATTAAATATTTCCATCCTATGCATACTTGGTCCACTCATTCCAATACATATATATTTAAAAATCTATGTAACTATTACCATATTAACGTATATACAAAAATCAATCTCTTAGGAGAAATAGATGTATCTTTAAACTATGCGCCGAAAAGGTACCGCGTGAAGTGTTTATTTCATGCGTTAGATAAGAATTAGGGCACCAGGTCGAGCTGCAATCGCATACTCTTTTTCTTCACTCTAGTTTTGACTCTCCATGCGAGCAGTCAGAATACTTAAGATATACCTTCTTT
>NW_017091066.1:0-434 GCF_001483705.2 Eufriesea mexicana
GAAATTGAACTTTCCAGCCTGATTCTATAGCATTGCAATGGTTATGGCACGCCAATAGAATATATCCTCCTTATTTATGCGAGAAAGTTTGCTCACCACTATATTATTCGATAATGATCATAAAAGTGAAATTTCCAGTCATATCCTATTTCATTGCGACGGCTATAGCAGCCCAATAGAATCTTTTATGCGTATTACTGCCAGAAAGGGAGCTCACCACGATATTAGTCCAAAATATGCATGAAATTTAATTTTCCTGCCAGATTCCATAGAATTGCAATGGCTATGGCACTCCAATAGAATCGTTCCTCCTTATTTATGAAAGGAAGTGAGCTCACCACGATATTAGTCCAGAGTGTCGATAAAATTGTATTTTCCAGCCAGATTCTACAGCAATGCAGTGGCTATGGCACGCCAATTGAATATTTCCTCCT
>NW_017091067.1:0-434 GCF_001483705.2 Eufriesea mexicana
CTTCATTTCTTGAAAAATGTTTAAGAATATTTCAGTTTGAATTATAAAATTGCATAGTATGATGATATTAATGACTGCATAATTTCTAGAAAAGTAATAGTTCTACTCTTTACTCTGAAATTGTTTAAGAGTATCTCAGTTTGAATTGTAAAATTCCAGAGTATGATATTAATGACTGAATAATTTCAAGAAAAATAATAGATCTAATTTTTGTTCTTTATTTCTTCATTTTAATTATTTTTTCATTTCTTTATTCTTTTTTCTCTTTGAATTTCTTTATTCTTCGTTCTTTCTTCATCTCCTGAAAATTGTTTAAAAGTATTTCAGTTTGAATTATAAAATTGCAGTGTATGATATTAATGACAGGATAATTTCGAGAAAAATAATAAACCTACTACTCTTTATTTTTATTTCTTCTTTATTTCTTCATTCTT
>NW_017091068.1:0-433 GCF_001483705.2 Eufriesea mexicana
TGAACGCAAGAAAGCTTGTTCACCATGATATTAGTTGAAAATGTCAATAAAATTGAACTTTCCGCACCGATCCTCTTGCATAGCAATTTCTACAGCACGCAAATAGGATATTTCCTCCTTATTTATGCAAGAAAGTCTGCTCACCACGATTATATACAAAATGTCAATAAAATTGAACTTTCCAGTCAGACTCTATTGCATATCAATGGCTATAGCCCGCCAATAGAATCTGTCCTCCTTATTTATGCTAGGAAGTTTGATAACCACGATAATAGTAGAAAATGTTAATAAAATTCACCATTCGATTCAGATTCTATTGCATTGCATTGGCTGCAGCACACCAAAAGGACCGTTCTACTTATTTAAGCAAGAAAGCTTGCTCACAGCGATATTAGTCGGAAATGTCAATGAAATTGGTATATCCTGTCAGTAT
>NW_017091069.1:0-435 GCF_001483705.2 Eufriesea mexicana
ACTGTTACCGTTGGATTAATCGGTGCAATGACGATCCATATTCGGTAACAGTCCTTGAATGACACAATACAAATCTATCATCCCCCGAGATATCAGCAATTGATAACACGGAGCAGAATACAACCATCGTCACAGTAATGTAGCCGTTCGTCTACCTTGTTCGCTGATGATGTGCATTCGAATCTGATTCTAGGATAACCTATGTATAGTGGGGCTACAGACAGTGATATTTACAGTTGAAGTACGGCATGTATTGCATCAAATAATAGGGCACCTTTGTCGTTGAATTATCCTGTACGCTGATGATGTATATTCTACATCATTTCAATTACGAGAAATGCAGATACATTACCCCTCGTGATATTATCAATTGACACCGCATTACTGAGTCCAGCCATCTTCGCTTTGTGGTATATTTGGCAAATATTTTTTCAT
>NW_017091070.1:0-435 GCF_001483705.2 Eufriesea mexicana
TAACCGAACGTAATTTAACTGATACTATCGTGCCTTGATCACTATTGCTGGCCTCCCCAGGGCTAAGCAGAATATATCAGAGCACAATAGACCGCAGAGGTCCACAGCATTGCAGTATACAGCACAAACGTCAAAGTAGCATTTCCTATCCTAGATAAGCGTGACATATACGCACGTAACCTAACTACGCCTGACACGACGAGAACACAATTTTTGGCCTCCACAGAGGAAAGCAGAATGCGCTATAGTACAATAGAGCGCAGGAATCCACCCGATTGCAGTGAATGGCACAAAAGCCGAACATAACCTAACCTAACCTGGCCTAACCTAACCTAACTTAGCGAAGCACGGCTCAACATAACGTCCCGCGACCACTGCTCCTGGCCTCCACTGAACCAAGCAGAATGTAGTACAGCACAGTAAGTCAGAGGAATA
>NW_017091071.1:0-435 GCF_001483705.2 Eufriesea mexicana
AACCCAACACGAAATCCTCCTCAGTACGGCGGCTAGTATCCCCAACAGGGAGAGGATAAATTTCCATTTTATTTCCCCTTTTATCTTTCTCATTTAATCATTTTCGCTTTGTTTTCCGTAATTTTCAGATTGTTCATACTTACTAGAAATGTGTAATATAATCTTGAAATAAATAAAAACATATATACCCCATTTACCTTCTCTTCCCTCATCCTCCTCTCCACCTATTTATTTATTTATTTATTTATTTATCTAGTTTACCCCCTGTAGCTTACCCACTTAAAACCAAAAGCTGTATAGTTCTCGTGCCTTTCTATACATGTTAATATAAGATAGTTCTTAAGTTTATATTATCCTACAGCGATAAGAGGGTAGATTAACCCTTTGCACTCGACGACTTTTTCGTTACAGAAAAATAGTAATTCGAAGACTTTC
>NW_017091072.1:0-435 GCF_001483705.2 Eufriesea mexicana
AGTCAAAGATAACCTATCCAAACAAGGCCTAATCTGACCTAGCCAAACGTAGAATAACTACACCTAACGTGCCGCGACGTATATTGCTGGCTTCCCCAGAGACCAGCAGTATAGGATCGAGCATAGAAGAGCACACAGAGCCATGGAATGGCAGTGTATAGCACGAAAGCCGAAGGTATCCTATTCTGACCCACACAAACAGAACATAACCAAACGTAACCAAACAGAAGCTAATGAACGGCGGCCACTATTTCTAGTATTCCCAGAGCGAAGCTGTGTATTTTAAATCACAGTCGAGCGAAGGAATCCACCGAATAGCAGTGTACAGGACAAGAGTCGTAGCTATCCTAGCCCAACTTAACAAAACATGGTAAGACCAAACGTAACCTAACACAACCTAACGTGCCGAGACCATTCTTTCTGGTCTCCCCAGAG
>NW_017091073.1:0-435 GCF_001483705.2 Eufriesea mexicana
TGCTGTGACTTCCATGCACTTCACTGAAACTCGGTGGGTTTCTGCGCTCTACTGTGCTCTTGTAGGCTCTGCTTGGATCTGGGGAGGCCAGCAGTTGTGTTCTCGGCACGTTGGTTTGTGTTATGTTGCGTTTGGCTAGATTACGTTTGCATGGGTTAGATTAGGATAGCTTCGATTCTTGTGCTTTACCCTGCCATTAGATGGATTTCTGCGCACTACTCTGCTCTTACATCTTCTGCTAGGATCTGCAGAAGCCAGCAATGGTGGTCTCGGCTTGTTAGGTTGAGATAGGCTACGATTGGCTAGATTACGTTGGTATGTGTTAGGTTTGGATAGATATGGCTTTTCTGCTATACACTGGGTTTGTATGGATTTCTACGCTCTGCCCTAGTATAATATGTTCGGCCTGGCTCTGTGAATGCCAGCAATAGTGGT
>NW_017091074.1:0-435 GCF_001483705.2 Eufriesea mexicana
GTCGCGCGGGGCATAGCAGAGCAACGTGCTCAGCAGAAATCCAACGAATATCTGTGTATAGGACAAAAGTCGAAGTTACCGTATCCTAACCTAATCTAACCTAGCGAGCCTAACGCCGCCTAACCCAACCTAGCGTGCCAAGACCACTATTGCTGGCCTCACAATAGCCAAGCAGAGTATAAAGAGCCCAGTGAGCCGTAGTAATACACCACATTGCAGCGTGTATAGCACAAAAGTCAAAGCTATCATGTCCTAACTCATCCAAACGTAATACAACTCAACCCAACATAACTTAACCTAACGTGCCGAGACCACAGTTGCTGGACTCCCCAGGGCCAAGCAGAGAATATTAGACCACCATAGAGGGTCTAGATCCACCGAAAAGCAGTGTGCAACACAAGAATCCAAGGTATCCTAACCAAACGTAGCCTAGCT
>NW_017091075.1:0-435 GCF_001483705.2 Eufriesea mexicana
AAGTATACGCGAAGTACTACCGTGTACAGGACGATACCAGGTTCACCAGCCTTACGATCGGGCATAGCATACTTCAGTAATTGCCGCTCTTAACATGACTTATACGCAATCCAAGGTAGCCCCGAATAAACGTTTCTCCCAGAGCCGCAACGAGGGTTCAGATGGGAATTGCAGACATACAGAAATTACGTGCTCCTAGCTTGAGGCGTAGAACTTACTCACCCATAGTGGTATGGCCGCAGGCTAATGCTGGACCAACATCAGGCTTATATCCTAGACGCGAACGAAGAATGCTGCAGGAAACTCGCATTGACTCCGCAAGAAGCAGTGACCCGAGTTTCACCCTGGAACCTAATGCATGATGAGATTAAAAGTAGATGGAATGAGGGTCGGAGACGTGTCGTGACGATGACATGCGGAGCGTGGAATTATCGA
>NW_017091076.1:0-435 GCF_001483705.2 Eufriesea mexicana
GAGCCAAGCAGAAAATATTAGAACACCGTAGAGCGCAGAAATCCGTGGATAGCAGTGTACAGCGCAAAAATAAAACATACCCCAGTCCAACCTGACCGATCCTAACCTATCCATACGTAGTGTATCTCAACATAGCGTGGCGAGGCCGATGTTGCTGCCCTACTCAGAGCCAGGCAGAACGTGTTATAACACAGTAGAGAGCAGAAATCCAACGAACAGCAGTGCATTGCAGAAAAGTCAAAGGTATCGTGTCTTAACCTAGCCAAACGTAACGTAAACGTACGTAACAACGCGCAAGTTAATGGGCTGAGATCACTATTGCTGGCGTCCCAAGAGCCAAGTAGAATGTATGAGAGCACGGCAGAGCGCAGAAAGCCACCAAAGAGTAGCGAATAGCACAAAAGTCAAGGATATACTAACTATACCATGCCAAAC
>NW_017091077.1:0-435 GCF_001483705.2 Eufriesea mexicana
ATTATGAATGAGTGTTTAGTGGAGAAGATGTTTTGAGTTGAGAATATTCATTCTATGACAAATGCGGGAAATGGGAGGTATAAAGAAGGTTTCGAGAATAGAGAGTCTTGTTTAGAGGCTTGTCAAAACAGTAAGTGAAGGATTGGTAAATGTATGTGGAAGTTTGATAAGGTTTCACGATTCGATTTGATAGGGTTACTAAGATTCCTTGATTAGGAATGAGTGTCTAGTAGGAAAATGCTTCAAGTTGGAAGTATTGTATGACAAATTCGAGAATGGGGAGTCTTATTTAGAGACTTGCCGAAACGATGAGTTGATGGGTTGGTAGATGTACTTATGTGGAAGTTTGACGAGGTTTGAGGATTCGATTTCATAGAGTTAATTAATTCCTTGATTATGAATGAGTGTCTAGTAGGAAGATGCTTCGAATTGGGA
>NW_017091078.1:0-435 GCF_001483705.2 Eufriesea mexicana
AATTATAATTATTTAATAATAATTCCACGGTGTTTTAACCACTTGCGCTATAAAGACGTGCCATGCACGTCGAGATGCTTTTGTTTCAAAACCGCCAGCGACGTGTACACCACGTCAATGTAACTCCTTACCGCATGTTATATTGTAGAGCGCGGCACGGCAACCAATAGTTAAATCGTAACGCAAGTGCTTAATTTATTTACAATTTCATTTTTCATTTCAAATTATAACACACGACGCGTTTGTTCCACTGACATTTCGGTGCGTATAAACGGCACGAATGTTAGAAACAGAATGTAATCTATAAATACTAATAACAATCCGAAGAGATCATACAAATAATGAATAGTAATAAGACAAAACGAGAAAAGAAGAAGAGGAAAAGGAGGAAAGGAAAAGAGATAAATCATAGTTACCAAATGAAAACTCGATTCT
>NW_017091079.1:0-435 GCF_001483705.2 Eufriesea mexicana
TGCTGATTATTCCAAAATGAATCAAAAATAAATGTCTGCTATATTAAATTGTAATGGTGTAGTATTTAGTTCATTAACTTAAGTGCCTTGTGGCATTGTACAAAGATTACCGTTTTGCTTTAAGTGACATTCCGTCAATCGGTAAATTATTATTTGCATAAACATTAGGTATTTGGCATAGATGAGTTATTACTCATAATGTTGAACAATGTAAAAAGGTGTGATACTTTAATGGCTTTATGGGGGCATTTTTTTACATACAATTTCGAACGTATTATTGGTAATGGACGTTTCATTCCATTAAATGCATTTATAAATGACAATGCTTTTACTATTGGTAAATACTTAGTGCCAAAGTTTCAACAACTGCTATGAAAATGAAATTAAGCGATACAGTTTGTGTTTATTCATGTGACCCTATTAATGTTAAAAAAA
>NW_017091080.1:0-435 GCF_001483705.2 Eufriesea mexicana
CCAATGATTAGACCAATTACGTATAGTGAAATTGACAGTCGGTAATGCCGTACTGAGTATAGCCGTCTACGCACTGTAAGTGATGTCTGATTTATCTGTTTATGGAGCACATAAAATTGAAAGCAGTTTTAGTATGATAAATCGCTAGATCAATTATCGCATGAGACAGGGGCGGTTGACGATACAGTCCTGAGTGTTGCATCTTCAGGGAATTATAGCCATCCGCGTAGTACTAACGCCAATGCATTAATGTATCTAGTGATCAGGTTAATACGACAGCAATTCTACATTGATCAATAGATGAATGTGTTTTCGCTTGGAATGCAAACAATCGATAATACGGCACTTATTATAGCTACCTACGCATTACTATAGCCACTGTATTAATCTATTGACTGATCACATTAGTTACAAAGCGATCCTAGAGTGATCAAT
>NW_017091081.1:0-436 GCF_001483705.2 Eufriesea mexicana
ATCATCAATGGACAGATCAATGCAGCGACAGAGGTACCGTGATATGGTTGTACTCACTTCATTTATGTCAGTTGCTAATACTTTGAGGGATAACGGATACCTCTGTTGCCGTTGCATAATTGCTGTAGGATCTACATTATCATAGAACAGGTTATTTCATAGGCTATAGTGCTACGTTGCTGGATGTAGTGGTTACCGTTCTGTCAATTGCAAATATCTGTAGCCATAGCCGTACCAAGCATTGATTACTCTAGAACTACAGATAAGCATAAGTTATAGGTGAAGAAATTATTCCAACGGAAAGAGTACTGTGATGTTGGCTGTACCAAGTACTGGTTCGTCAATTCCTAATATCTAAAGCGAAAACTGTCCAGTCTTTGTCATTATAGAATTGCAATAGGTTATAGATCACCACTGCACAGATTAATCCGACGGC
>NW_017091082.1:0-436 GCF_001483705.2 Eufriesea mexicana
TGTGGGAGTCAGGAGTTGCGGTCTGGGCACGTTAGGCAGGTTTATGTTGCGTTTGAGTATGTTAGGTTTGACTAGGTTGGGCTAGGATAGCTATGAATTTTGTGCTGCACCCTGCTATTCGGTGTATTCATTCACTCCACTGTGATCTGGTATGTTCAGCTTGGATCTGGGCAAGACTGTAATGGTGGCCTTAGCACCTTATGCTGAGTTTGGCTACGTTAGGATGATTTAGGTTAAGCCACGTTAGGTTTGGTTGTCCCTATTTCTGTGATTTGCTCCGCAATGCCGCGGATTTCTGTGATCTACTGTGCTCTACTCGATTCTGCTTCGCTCTGGGGTGGCCAGTAATGGTGGCTTCGGCATGTTAGTATGAGATAGGTTTCGTTCGGCTTGGCTAGATTATGTTAGGTTTGGTAAGGAGAGCCTTGACTCTTGT
>NW_017091083.1:0-436 GCF_001483705.2 Eufriesea mexicana
CCACAGCGTATATTTTGTCTCGCTTCTCACTTTGCCTTCCTTATCACCCCATTTTCTATCCTTCTTCTTCTTCTCCCCAGCCTGCATTCGTCGTCGCACCGATCGACGACGCGGTCCGCATATGAATCGGGTTTAACGAGTGACTGCCGCCTAGAGGGACACGGTGGCGCTAGTTTGTTCCGTCCGTCAAAGGGGAAATATGAACTTGGACCAAGGTCTCAGGCGGGTCACGACGCGCTTCCGGTCGCAAATAAGCTCACCGACCTGTTTGCCGGTTAGAAATTTTCTTAAGCATAAATTAGCGTCGCCGGGCGAGCTTCGAAAATTGCGAGAACTATGAAACGCTTTCTCCAACTTTCTGACGTTTTGTTAAAAGCGTGCCGGGCTAAAAGTCGCCACACTAATTTCTACCTGGGCTTCTCTAATTAACTCCTTC
>NW_017091084.1:0-436 GCF_001483705.2 Eufriesea mexicana
CTAACCTAACCAAACGCAACGTAACCGAACATAGCATAACTCAGCATGACGTGGCCCAACCACAACTGCTGGCCTCCACTGGGCTTAGCAAAATATAGTAGAGCACAGCAGGGTGCAGGAATCCACCGTATAACAGTGTATTTCACAGAGCTCGACGCTATCCTTACCGTAATTAACGTAGACTATCCTAGCCAAGCGTAACCGAACCCAACCTAGCGTGGCGAGACCAACATTGCTGGCCTCCCCAGGTTGAGGGAGAACATATGAGAGCACAGTAGAAGGTAAATGTCCACCGTACAGCAGGGTTTAGCGCAAAAGTCAAAGCTATTCCGTCCTATCCAAACCAAACGTAACGTAACGAAATGTAACATAACTCAATCTAACGTGACGAGACATCTATTGCTGCCCACCGCAGAGACATGCAGAACATATTAGA
>NW_017091085.1:0-436 GCF_001483705.2 Eufriesea mexicana
CAACCTGACGTCTCACGACCACTACTGCTCGCCTCCCGAGTGTCGAGCGGAGTATACTAGAGCAATGTAGATCGCAGAAATCCACAGAATAGCTGTTTATAGCGCAAAGGTCAAGAAAATCCTGACCGAGTCTTCCTAACCTAACGTATCGAAACGTAAGCTCACTGAATCGCACGTGCCGCGAACAATATTACCGGCTACCCCAGGGACAAGCACAGCATATTAGAGCACATTGGAGCGCAGAAATCCACGTAATAGCAGTGTATAACACAGAAGTCAAAGTAGCACGTCCTAACCTAGCCGAACGTGACATATCCAAACGTTGTCTAACGCAGCTTAGCATTGCGCGACCAATATTACTGGCATCGACAGAGACAAGCGGAATGTACTAGAGCACAGTGCAGCGCAGTATCTCACCGCATTGCAGTGAATGGCA
>NW_017091086.1:0-436 GCF_001483705.2 Eufriesea mexicana
ATACACTGCTATACAGTGAACTGCTGCGCTCAGCTGTGATCTAATATGTTCTGCTTGGCACTGGGGAGGCCAACAATATCGTTCTCGGCCCGTTAAGTTGGGTAAGGTTACGCGTGGCCTGGCACGGTTAGGCTAGGTTTGGTTAGGATAGCCTCGACATTTGGCCTGTTCACTGCTGTTCAGTCGATATCTGCGCTCAGCAATTCTCTGCCCTCCTCTGATTTTCTGTGAGAAGGTCAGAAATAGTGGTCGCATCGCGTTTGATTTAGTTAGGCCACATTTGGCTTGCTTAGGTTAGGTTGTTTGGCAATGATGGCATCGACTCCTGTCCTTTACACTGCCCTTCGTTGGATTTCTGCGCTCCGTTGTGCTATAGTATTTTCTGCTTGGCTATGAGGAGACCAGCAGTAGTGGCCACGACACGTTAGGCAGAGTT
>NW_017091087.1:0-434 GCF_001483705.2 Eufriesea mexicana
ATGGGTGTATGGATGAATGGATGGATGGATGGATGTATGGATGGATGGATGTATGGATATATGCATAGATGTTTGTATGGTTGTGTGTATGGATGTATGCGTGGATCTAAGTATGGGTGTATGTATGGTTGTGTGCATGGATATATGTATGGGTGCTTGTATGGATGTATGTGTGAATGTATGTATGGATGTATGTAAGGATGAATGTATGGATGTACGTATGGTTGAATGTATGGTGTATGTATGGGTGTATGTATTGATGCATGTATGGTTGTATGGATGGATGGATGGATGGGTTTGTGGATTGATGTACGGATGGATGGACATATGATAGGCTGGATGTATGGATGGATGGATGTATGGATGTATGTCTGTATGAATGAATGGATGTATGGATGGATTGAGGTATGCATGATCGGATGTACGGATGTATG
>NW_017091088.1:0-436 GCF_001483705.2 Eufriesea mexicana
CCTCGAAAGAATGTCAAGTGTGTCTGGGCTTAGAATGAAAGTGACCGTGTGCAAAAGGATTGACTGCATAGAAAGTTTATAGTAGAATCGAGTGAAAGTTTATGGATGCGGCCAGAATGGTTGAAGTACCTGGCCCACCGAGGTTGCGCGGGAAAGGGGTATGATTGGAAAGGAAAGCCTGGGTATGGAAGAGGACAGAACGAATGATTTAAATAAGGGTGCAAGGGCGCGGGTGAGTCAGTTTCCAGGAGCCTTTTTGAAGTCGCTAAGAGTGTGCCAGT
Organism: Eufriesea mexicana; assembly: GCF_001483705.2. Taxonomy (NCBI): domain Eukaryota; kingdom Metazoa; phylum Arthropoda; class Insecta; order Hymenoptera; family Apidae; genus Eufriesea; species Eufriesea mexicana. Next base: position 282 of record NW_017091088.1, read on the forward strand.
GGGTCAGTAAGAAGTCCAAGTCAAATGTGCCCGTAGCGAATTTCTTTTGTTTCATAGCGGTCAGTCTATGTATAAGCTTATTTTATTCTATTAAGAAGCAAACAACAGTATTTTAGCCAATCCATCCAAACCCGATCCTACATACATACATACAT
>NW_017091089.1:0-436 GCF_001483705.2 Eufriesea mexicana
GGGCTTTTTCTCTGCCCCTTCCGCGAACACTCGACACTTTAAAAACTCTAGAGTCAGAGGACGAAGGGACAGTTTGAAACCGTCTACAGCGCCGTGACGATTGTCCCGACGACCGCGGCAAGCGCCGACAAGTGTTGCGACCCACTTCATGTGCATTAAACAGGATTTCTTGAATGATCAACTGGTGGATCAACATGCACTAGAGGTATTGAAGATTGGCAATAGAGTATTGAGTGCAAACGTCAACACAGTACTATGCCAGTTGGATTAACCTATACACCGATAATATATAATGTATAGCAGCTCTAGATTTTGGAAATGTTAAGATAATTACAAATGGAGACGTCATCAAATGACAGTGCACTACTGCGTGCGCCCATGAAAACATTTTTACTGGCATTGCTTTAACATATACTCTGTTCATCCCAGTTATGTA
>NW_017091090.1:0-436 GCF_001483705.2 Eufriesea mexicana
AATGGAGCTCCCGGTATGTTAGTTTGAGTTATGTTGCGTTTGGTTATGTTAGGTTAGGTTAAACTATGTTAGGTTAGGATAGGTTTGGCTAGGTTGATTTAGGACAGGTTAGGTCAGGACATCTTTGACTTTTGTGATAGGCATTGCTTTGTGGTTGATTACTGCGCTCTACTCTGCTCTAGTGTATTCTGCTTGGCTCCGGGGTGAAAAGAAGTTGTGGTTTCGGCGCGTTAGGTTTACCTAAGCCACCTTCGGTTACGTTAAGTATGGCTACGTTGGGATGGTGTAACTTCGAACATTGCGCTGTGCACAGCGATTCCATGAACTTCGTCGCTCTACTTTCCTCTAATAAGATCTGCTCGGCTGTAAGGAGGGCAGCAATATAGGTCTCGGCACGTCAGGAAGGGTTATGTTACGTTTGATTACGTTACGTTCG
>NW_017091091.1:0-436 GCF_001483705.2 Eufriesea mexicana
AGAGCACGGTAACCACAGGTATCCACCGAGAAGCAGCAAGACAGTCAAAGCTAACATAACCAAATATTGCCTAACATGGCATAACCAATCGTAGCATAACTCAAGCCAATGAGCTGCGGCCGCCATTGATCGCCGCCCCAGAGTCGAGAAGAGTATAGTGGAGCAATGTAGAGCGCAGAAATCTACCGAATATCACCGTACCGCACAAAAGTCGAAGCTACCCTTACCGAAATTCACCCGACCTGATGTAACAAAACGTAACCTAACAAAGCCCAACATACAGAGGGCAATACTGCAGGCGTTCCCGGGGATAATCATAGTGCAGTAGAGCGCAGTACAGCGCAGAAGTACTCCGAATATCAGTGTATAGCACGAAAGTATATGTTAACCTGACCGAGCATAATCTAACCTAACCTAACAAAACGAAGCTTAACTC
>NW_017091092.1:0-433 GCF_001483705.2 Eufriesea mexicana
GGTCATGTCAGGTCAGATCAGTCAGGTCAGGTCTGGTCAGGCCTGGTCAGGCCAGGTCAGGTCTGGTCAGATCAGTTCGGCAAGGTATGGTTAGGTCACGTCAGGTCAGGTCTCCTCTGGACAATTCAGGTCAGTTCAGTACAGGTTAGGAGAGGACAGGTCAGTTCAGGTCAGTTCAGGTCAGGTCAGGTCGGGTCAGGTCAGGTCAGATCGGGCCAGGCAGGGCCATGTAGGGTCAGGCCAGCTCAGGTCAAGTCAGGTCAGGTCAGGTCAGGTCATATCAGATCAGTCAGGTCAGGTCAGGTCAGGTAAGGTCAGTACTAGTCAGGACAGGTCAGGTCAGGTCAGGTCAGGTCAGGTCAGGTCAGGACATTTCAGGCCAGTCCACTTCACATCACATCATGTCATGTCAGATCAGGTCAGGTCAGGTCAG
>NW_017091093.1:0-436 GCF_001483705.2 Eufriesea mexicana
TCGCGTAACATTCCCCAACCTATCGTGCCACGACCGCCATTGCTGGCCTCACAAGAATCGAGCTGAGTATAGTAGAGCAATGTAGAGAGTAGAAGTCCACCGAATAGCGGTGTACAGCACAAAAGTCAATGCTGCCCTCTCATAACATAACCAATTGTGACATTACAAAGCGTAGCTTAAAAAAACCTGTCGTGCCACGGGCATCCTCAGGTCCTATCAGAGTATACTAGAGCACGGTAGAGCGCAGAAGGCAACCAGATAGCAATGTACACCACACAAGTGAGAGATATCCTAACCAAACAAGACCTGACCCAACAAAGCCAAACGTAGAATAACTAAACCTAGCCAGCCGAGACCTTTATTGCTAGCATAAACAGAGCCAAGCAGAATATATTAGAGCCCAGTAGAGCGCGGAAATCCTCCGAAGGGCAGTGTA
>NW_017091094.1:0-436 GCF_001483705.2 Eufriesea mexicana
GTCCACAGACACAAGCAGAGTTACAGCTCACAATACAGAGCAGAAGTCCATAGAATCACATTGAATGGCAGAAAAATCAAAGATAACGGAACCTTACCCATGCTAACATGAACTGGCCAAACGTAACTGAACTAAGCCTAACATGCCGCGGACATAATTTTCGGCCTCCCCAGAGCAAAGCGGACCATATTAGAGCACAGTAGGGTGGAGAAATCCACCGAAAAGCAGTATGTAGCACAAAAGTGACAGGCAACCTGTCCTAACCTAACCAATCGTTACAATACCAAACGTAACAGACCACAACCTAACATGCCGCCACCACTATTGGTGGCCTCGCTACATCCAAGCAGGATATATCACAGGAGAGCAGGGCGCAGAAATCCATAGAATTGCAGTTTACAGCAGAGAAGTAAAATACATCCAAGCCTAACGCAAA
>NW_017091095.1:0-436 GCF_001483705.2 Eufriesea mexicana
TGAGTACCGCCACAATCACAGTACCTTATCCGTTGGACTCAATTGCCCTCAGAGACTTTATATTAAACAGCAATTATAGAAAGACCAGCGTACTGTACGGTTATGAATAACGATATTTACAAACAACAGAACGGCACATATTACGTGCATCCACAGTGCACTATATCCGCTGGATTGATCTGTTAAATGATGATATCGATTCTACAGCAATGCAAGAATGGCAAAAGACGGATTCGGCACTGCTCGATGCAATGACATTTGACAAAACTGTACTCAAATCAACCATCATCACAGCACTGCCTCCGTTGGATTAATCTGTACAATGACGATTTAAATTCCATAGCTTAACTAGAATAATCTACGCATATATCAGTTATAGCTAGCGATAGTGGCAATTTCCAGTAATATAGACTTTACATCCACAAATATAGCACTG
>NW_017091096.1:0-436 GCF_001483705.2 Eufriesea mexicana
AACAGACGTCGCAAATAGTTAGGCGAGTATCTCCAACTGTTTATGCCTAAAACACTTATGCCTGTTGATGGCGAGACGATTGGTCGAGGCGTGTCAAATCTTTCGAACTGAAGAGCAGACAGTGTAACAAAAATCTTTGGCAAGCAAAGTCTTTGGAATCACTCACCATATTCCTCCATTCTTCGACTACAGGGTATATTGTTGTATTCCAATTAAGTCTTTCTTTCTGTTGCAAATTTACATTCGAATTGTGAGAGGAACGACGCAGCCGAATACTTACTGGATCTTTTACAGTAACACTTCACACCGACTACTAACACAAGAATGGTCATTTTGGGATGATTGGCAATATTTATATGCGAATTAGAAGTAAGTGGGGGTTGGAAGGAGCGATACGCTTTTATCACTGGAACTATCTGTTACCACGCGTCGCGAA
>NW_017091097.1:0-436 GCF_001483705.2 Eufriesea mexicana
GCACAAAAGTCGAAGGTACACCAACATTACCTGACCTAACTTAACCTAATCGAACGTAGCGTAACTCAACAGGGCTTGGCGCGGCCTCAGCTATCGGGCTATCCAGCGCCAAGCAGAATACAGTGGAGCACAGTAGATCACAATAACCCACCGGATAATAGTTGCCTAACTGAGCATGACGTGCCGCGACCACTACTGCTGGCATCCCCAGAGCCAAGCAGAATATAGTAGGGCGCAGCCGTTCGCAGAAGTCCCCCATATAGCAGTGTATATCGCCAAGGTCTAAGCTAACCAGACCGAGCTTCACCTTACCGAATACGACCAAACGCAACATAACACAATATAGCGTGCCGAGGTTGCAATTGCTGACCTCGAGAGCGCCTAGCAGAATATACTATAGCACAGCAGAGCGCAGTAGTCCACCGCAATGCAGAGT
>NW_017091098.1:0-436 GCF_001483705.2 Eufriesea mexicana
AGCCGAGTTATTCACAGAAGTTCACCTGATAACAGTGTATAGCACGAAAGTCAAAGGAACCCTAGGCAAACTTAGCCTAACATAACCTAATGGAACATGGCGTAACTTAGCGCAACGATCCGCGAGATCTTTTACTCGCCTCCACAGAGTCGAGCAGAGTGTAGCAGAGCACAGTAGACCACTGAAATCCACCGAATCACAGATTGCGGTAGGATAGTCAAAGGTATCCTGACAAAACTTACCATAACGTAACTAATCCAAACGTAACCTACCCCAACCGGACGTGCCAGGAACACTATTGTGCGCCTCCAAGGGGTCAAACACAGTATAGTAGAGCAGTGTAGAGCGCAGGAGTCCGTGGAATAGCAGTTTTGAGCACAAAAGCCAAAGAAGCCCTAACCGAGCCTTCCTAACCTATCCTATCGAAACGTAGCCT
>NW_017091099.1:0-436 GCF_001483705.2 Eufriesea mexicana
ATATACTCTGCACAGCTCTCGTGAGTCCACCATTAGCGGCCGTGGCACATCGTATTGTGTTACGATACGTGCGCTTATGTTACGTTCGGTTACGTTAGGATAATATAGCTTTGACTTCTGCGCTGTACACTGCTACTCGGTGGATTTCTGGGCTATAATGTGCACTAACATGCTCCGCCTGGCTCTCGGGAGGCCAGCAATAATGGCCTTGCTACGTTGGGTTGAGTTATGCTGCGTCTGGGCATGTAACGTTTCGCTAGGTTAGGGTAGGCCACCTCGACACTTGTGCTTTACACAACTACTCGGTTGATTTCTGTGATCTACTGTGCTCTGCCCCATTCTGCTTTGCCCTAGGGAAGCCAGGTGCAGAGGTAGCGGCACCTCATGTTGGGTTATGCTACGTTCGGTTTGGTCAGAATAGGTCAGGTTATGTGAT
>NW_017091100.1:0-437 GCF_001483705.2 Eufriesea mexicana
GTCTGGTTAGGGCAGGATATCTTTGACTTCTGTGATATAAATTGATATTTGGAGGCTTTTAGCGTTCTACTGTGCTCTAAAATGTTCCACGTGTATGTGGGGTGGTAAGTAATAGTAGCCACGGCACGTTATGTTGTGTTAGGTTGCGTTTCGTTAGGTTAGGTTAGGAAGACTTTGTTAGTATTTATCTGTCTCTTGTGCTGTACACTGCTTCTTGGTGGATTCCTAAAATCTGTAGAGCTCTACTATATCCTGCTTTTCTCCGGCGATGCCAGCAGCAGTGGTCGCGGCACATTATGTTGAGCTATGCTACGTTTGGCTGAGTTAGGTTAGGCCAGGTTGGGTTGCGATATCTTCGGCTCCTGGACTGTACACTGTTATTCGGTCGTTTTCTGCTCTGCAGATTGCTCTGCTATACTCTGCTCGAGACTGGGGAG
>NW_017091101.1:0-437 GCF_001483705.2 Eufriesea mexicana
GACTTTAGTGCTGTAGCCTGTTATTAGGTGGATTTCTGTACCCTGCAGTGTCCTAGTAATCTTAGCTTGGCCCTGCGAAGGCCAGGAATAGTTTTCTCGGCACGTTGGTTTGAGCTGTGATACGTTCGTTTAAGTTCCGTTTGGCTGTGTTAGGAGTGGATAGCTATGACTTTATTGCTATAGTCAGCTATTAGGTGGATTTCTGTAGCCCACAGTGCTCTTGTATTTTCTGCTTGGCTCTGGGAGGGCCACCAATTGCGGCCTCGGTATCTTATTTTGGTTCATGCTGCTTTCGTTTTACTTGGGTCAGGCTAAGTTTGGTTAGGGTAGCATTAACTTTTCTGCAGTACACTGATATTCGTCGGATTTCTGCACCATGCTGGGCTCTAGTAAGCCCTGCTGGTCTCTGCGGAATGCAGAAATGTCGGTCTCGGCAA
>NW_017091102.1:0-437 GCF_001483705.2 Eufriesea mexicana
TTTATATTTATAAAATATATAAATGTTAATTATAAAATATTTTATACATACAATTTATCAATATATATATATGACGTTTGTATACGTAAAAGCATGTATTATCCAAGTTATTATATAATATATATAGGTATTATTATATATGACATAAAATCGAAAAAGTGAATACAGGAATAAATACGTTAGATATTCAGTCAATTACCATTACACGCAAATTTAATAGTCTGACTGAGAATCTCGGCTAATAATAGCCAATTTTCCATTCATGTTCTCTTAATTGGATCGGTAATATAGTAATACAAAATTGATTACTATCCCTGATTGAAAACGAATATATATTCATTAAGAATTGGTAAGAAAAAGTTGGGAAAAATTATTAGTAGATTATATCTTCATAAGAAATAGTTTCATTAATAAATTGTATTTACTTTATTAAGATT
>NW_017091103.1:0-437 GCF_001483705.2 Eufriesea mexicana
TAACCCAAACAAACCGAACCAAACCGAACGTAACCTAACTCAAGCTAGCGTGTCAAGACCACTATTGCCGTCTTTACCCGAGCTGATAAGAACATATTAGAGTAGAGTATAGCGTAGAATTTCACCGAACAACTTTATATAGCACAAAAGTAAATGCTATCCCCTGCTAACGTAACAAAATGTAAGGTAACCAAACGTAGACCAAATAAAGCCAGCCAGCCGGGACCACTCTTACTGGCCTCCCCAGAGACGAGCCGACATTATCAGAGCACAGTAGAGCGCATAAATCAAAAGAATCGCAGTGTATAACACGAAAGTAAGAGCAATGCTTAACTAACACAACCAAACCTAACACAACCAAAACGGAATCTCACCTAACCTATCGTGCCGCGACCAGTATTGCTGACATCCACAGAGTCAAGCAGAGAGTATTAGAG
>NW_017091104.1:0-435 GCF_001483705.2 Eufriesea mexicana
GATGGATGTATGGAAGGATGTGCGTGTGAATGTTTGTATGGACGAATGTATCTGTGTATGTATAGATATATGTATTGATGTATGTATGGACGAATGGATGGGTGGCTGGATGGACTGTTTTATGGATGTATGGATCGATGGATGTATGGATGGGTAGATGTTTGGATGAATGGATGGATGTATGCATGTGTGTATGGATGTACGAATGCATGGATGTACGGATGAATGGATGTACGGATGTACATATGTAAGGATGTATGGATGTATGGATGTACGTATGTATGGGTGTATGCATGGATGGATGAATGAATGTATGGATGTATGGTTGTATGAATGTATGGATGTATGGATGTATGGATGTATGGATGTGTGGATGTACGTATGGATGGATTTATGGATGTATGTATGGATGGACGCATGTGTAGTTGGCAGGAT
>NW_017091105.1:0-437 GCF_001483705.2 Eufriesea mexicana
CTGACCGAAAGTAACTTGTAGCAACCTGGCCTGCCGCGGCCATGGTTGCTGGCATCCGCAGAGAAAGCGGAACATGTTAGTGCAGAGTTGAACAGAAAAATCCATAGAATCGCAGTGTATATCGGAAAGGTCTAAGCTACCCAGACCTAACCCAAGACAACAGAACGTAGCCACACATATCCCAACTGAATGTAACGCGCCGCGACAAATATTGCTGGGCTCCACATGGCCAAGCGGAGTATAGTAGAGTACAGTAGAGCGCAGAAATCCACCGAACATCAGTGAATACCGCGATAGTCAAATCAATCCAAACCTAACCCAAATAAACGTAACGTAGCAAAACGTAGCATAAATAAACCTAACGCGCAGAGACCACAATTACTGGCATCCCCATCGACGAGCAGATTATTGTAGAGCAATGTAGGCCGCAGAAGTCC
>NW_017091106.1:0-437 GCF_001483705.2 Eufriesea mexicana
GGCTTCTGCGATCTTCTGTGCGCTGTTGCACTCTGCTTGCGTCTGTGGACGACAGGAATAGTGCTCTCGTCTCGTTAGGTAGGGCTATGTTCCGTTTGGATATATTTGGCTTGGTTACGTTTTGTTAGGGTAGCTTTGACTTTTGCGCCTTACACTGATGCTCGGACGATTTCTGCGATCTACATTGCTATGCTATAATGCGCTTAGCTCTCGAGAGGCCAGCAACTGCGGTTGTGGCACGTTATTTTTAGTTAAACTATGTTCGGCTTGGTATTGTTGTGCTGTTTGGTTAGCATAGCCCAGCCTTTCGTGCTATACACTGTTATTCGGTGGATACCTGTGATCTGCTGAGCTCCACTGTATTCTTCTTGGCCCTGGGGATGCCTGCAGCAGAGATAGCGGCACGTTATATTCAGTTATTCTACGTTTCGTTAGGT
>NW_017091107.1:0-437 GCF_001483705.2 Eufriesea mexicana
TGCATAACAAATTTAGGTTGTTTTTGTATTATATTGATTTATTTATTACAGTAAGAAGGGGAAAGAAATCTATGATTGTAAAAATTTAATGTGTGGCAAATGATTGTGAAATTTAAATTAACCTTTAATTAATTAAAAATCAATATAGTGAATATGAAACAAGAGGAATATTAAACGTTCGTATAAAACTTACAAAACAATTTAGTACTAAATCAAATGAAATTAAAAGTTATTATACTAATACAAATAATTTAAAAGTAAATTTGTAAAATATGAAAGTAATGATGCAGAAATTAGATGTAATAAAAAAAATTAAGTAGTAAATAATGACTAAAGTAATATCCGAATGTTAAAATATCGTATTTGTCGCAATTAATTTATAAAGTAACAAAATTTATTCAGATTTTTAGGCTAAAGGGTAGTAAAAGAAACTAAAA
>NW_017091108.1:0-437 GCF_001483705.2 Eufriesea mexicana
CCAACGTGCCACGAGCACTATCGCTAAACTCCCCAGAGCCGAGAAGAGTATACGAGAGCACAGTAGAGCGCAGGAACCCACCTAATAGCTGTCCTTGCCAAGAAAGTCAAAGCTATCCAATCCCAACCCAAACAAACATAACATAACCAAACGTAACCTAACTGTACCTATCACACCTGGACCACTATTGCTGGCATGCCCAGAGTCAGCCACAACATATTAGGGCAGAGTAGAGCACAGAAATACATAGAGACGCAGCGTAGAGCCGAAAAGTCGAAGCTGTCCATACCTAACCGTAGCTGACATAACCTAACCGAACGTAGCCTATCTCAATTATACGAGTCGCAACTGCTATTGCTGGGCGACTCAACGCCAAGCAGAATACAGTGGAGCAGAGTGGAGTGCGGAAGTCCACAGAATAACAGTGTACACCACAA
>NW_017091109.1:0-437 GCF_001483705.2 Eufriesea mexicana
ATCGCGGCACGTTATGTTGTGTCAGGTTACGTCTGTTTAGTTTCGGTTAGGCTAAGTTTGGGTAGGATGGCTTTAGCTTTTGTGCTGTACAGGGATATTCGTTGGATTTCTGCGCTCCACTGTGTTCTCAGTATGTCCTGCTTAGCTCTGGGGAGGGCAGCAATATCTGTCTCGGCTCATAAGTTTGAGTTAGAATATGTTCGGCTATGTTCTGTTCGATTGGGCTAGGATTTCGTAGCTCTGGGTGTTCTGATATACACTGTGATTCTATGGATTTCTGCGACCTGCTCTCCACTAATGTGTTCTGCGTGGCTCTGCGGAGGCCAGCAACTGTGCTCGTTGCACGTTACCTTGAGTTATTCTACGTTTGTTGATATTAAGATAGGTTAGGTTAGGAGGGGGTAGGTTTGACTTGAGTGCTATAGTCTGCTATTAGG
>NW_017091110.1:0-437 GCF_001483705.2 Eufriesea mexicana
CGTGCGTGCGTGCGTGCGTGCGTGCGTGCGTGGGTAGATGGGTGGGTGCGTGCATGCGGGCACCCGGTAATTATCGAGTAACACAAATTTCTGATCTTCTTAATATTTTACGGCTGAACCGGGGTGTAATTAAGACGTATGTGTGTCAAAAGAGATAATGAGGCTAACAGAATAACTCGCAAGAAAAGGAGTATCTAAATATTTTTGTCGAATATGGAAATAGAAGAAAATTTGGATGAATAATAAATTATACCGTTTAATCATAAATGATAAAGTCAGAGTTTTTTTGAGCTGATCTTCGAGTTTATTTCGAACGCATCGCTGGTCTTTTTAGATGGTACGATCGAAACGAGTTCAACGATATACGACCACGCGAGTTTCTATGGTAATATGAAATATATCGAATTAAATATCGGAGATGATGATTTCTGATGCGT
>NW_017091111.1:0-437 GCF_001483705.2 Eufriesea mexicana
ACCGAATAGCAGTGTACAGCACAAAAGTCAAACATATCCTCTCCTAACAACCAACCGTGATATAGCCAGGCGCAGCGTAAATCAACCTAACGTGACCCGACCAATATTGATGGCCTCAACATAGCCGTGGAGAACATAGTAGAGGAGAGTATTGTGCCGAAATTCACAGAATCGCCGTGTATAGCAGGTAACTAAAGGCTACCCGAACCAAGCGCATGCTAAAAAAACGTAACCAAACGTAGCGTAACCCAACATAACATGCCGCGACCAACATTGCTGGCTTCACCAGGGCCAAGCAGAGTACAGTCGAGCACAGTAGAGCGCAGAAGTCCACAGAATAACAGCGTATATCACGAAAGACAATACAATCCTAACAAACTTGACAAAATGTAACCCAGTCAAACACAACTTAACACAACGTAACGAGCCAAGGCCAC
>NW_017091112.1:0-437 GCF_001483705.2 Eufriesea mexicana
CAAATAATTTTTTCTGTAATTTATAATGAATTCAAAAATCGGTGACGAAATTTCGCAAACTATTGACCCAAAACTTAACAAATTGATTATTTCTTTATTGGAATAATAATTGTGACCGAAGAAATTGACAATTTCCTCTGTAAATTGTAACAGGTACTCCTAAAAATTGAAAATTATTTCTCTACTTATTCGAATAATAATTGTCACCTAAGAAACCAATAATTTCCTCTGTAAATTGTAACAGGTACTCTTAAAAATTGAAAATTATTTCTCTACTTATTCGAATAATAATTGTCACCTAAGAAACCGATAATTTCCTCTGTAAATTGTAACAGGTATTCCTAAAAGTTGAAAATTATTTCTCTACTTATTCGAATAATAATTGTCACCTAAGAAACCGATAATTTTCTTTATAAATTGCAACAGGTACTCCTAAA
>NW_017091113.1:0-437 GCF_001483705.2 Eufriesea mexicana
CAGTGCACAGTAGGAAGAAGAAATCCACCGAATGGCAGTGTATAGCGCAAAAGTCAAGGATATGGTATCCTAACTTAAACAAACTTAACATAAGCATACGTATCCTCTCTGAACATAACACGACGAGACCACTTTTGCTGGCCGCCTGAGTGCCGAGCAGAATATAATAGAGCACTGTAGAGCGCAGAAATGCGCCGCACGGCAGTGTAAAGCGCAAATGACACAGATAAACTAACACAACCTGCCCTACATCATCTTAACACTGCACAGCCTAACACAACATACCGCGCTGATTCCTCAGCAGGGCGCAGAGTTCCATAGTATATCAGGGTGTAGCACAACAGTCGAAGCTATCCTAACCTAAAGCAACGTATCCTAACCTAGCCGAAAGTATTATAGCTCAACCTAAAGTGCCACAACCACCTTTGCTGGCCTGC
>NW_017091114.1:0-437 GCF_001483705.2 Eufriesea mexicana
GAAACGAAACGAGCAAAATAAAGGAGTCAAAATGGACGTCGGGAAAGCGTTATGACTGGAACTGTCAACCAATGCTACCTGTAAAGAAAGGATAGCTATTTACCTACATTCGCACGATTCCAGTCGTGTCGGTTCGACTTGAATCAGGGGCCCCTGAATCTCGTCTTAGACTCCCAAACTATCCTACAATTTAAACGGCTCTAAAGCATTGACAGTGAGTAGGTTTTGCAAGACTCTCCACGACTTAAGTTCCAGTGTGTACACACACACAGAGCCCTGTTATTCACGCCTATGCATTTCTTTATACTAATCTGGAAATATCGTGTTGCGAATGAGAAAGAACGAAACGAAACGAAACGAGCAAAATAAAGAAGTCAAAATGGACGTCGGGAAAGCGTTATGACTGGAACTGTCAACCAATGCTATCTGTAGAGAAA
>NW_017091115.1:0-437 GCF_001483705.2 Eufriesea mexicana
TAGAGCGCAGAAATCCACCATATAGTGGTGCGTAGCGTAAAAGTCAAAGCCATCCAAAACTAACCCAAACGAGTATGACATAGCCAAACAAAGCCTAACTAAGCATAGCGAACCGCGGCCGCAATTGCTGGACTCTCAGGGCCAAGCACAATATAGTTGGGTACAGCAGAGCGCTAAATTGCACAAAACAACAGTGTATACCACGAGAGTCTATGCTTTCCAAACATAACCCTAAAAAACGTAACCTAACCAGACGTAGTCCAAATCAACCTGTCGCGCCGAGACCACTATTACTGGACTCCCCAGAGTCGGGCAGAGTATCGTCGAATACAGTAGAGCGCAGTAATCCAGCAAATAGCAATTCATCACACAAAAGTCAAAGATATCCTAACCCAGCCAGGCCCAACCCAAGCTAACCAAACGTAGAATAACTAAAC
>NW_017091116.1:0-433 GCF_001483705.2 Eufriesea mexicana
AGTAAAATTGATCTTTCGAGAGAGGGTCAATTGCATTGCAATGCATATAGGACGCCGTTAGGATCTAACCTCTTCATTCATGCGAGACAGCTTGCTCACCACGATATTAGTCGAAAATGCCAATAAAATTGGTGTATCCAGTCGGTCACTTTTGCATTGCAATGGCTGCAGCACGCCAAAAGTATCTTTCATACCTATTAATGCGAGAAAGTTTGCTCACCACGATATTAGTCGAAAATGTGAATTAAATTGAACTTTCCGGTCAGATTCTATTGCATTGCAATGGCTATAGCACGCCAATATAATTTGTCCCCATTATATATGCGAGAAAGTTTGCTCACCACGATATTAGTCTAGAATGTCAATAAAACTGAACTTGGCAGTCAGACTCTATTGCATTGCAATGGCTATATCACACCAATAGTATCTTTCC
>NW_017091117.1:0-437 GCF_001483705.2 Eufriesea mexicana
CAGAGCACAGTGGAACGAAGGAATCCTCCTAATAGGAGTGTATAGCACGAATGCCGAAGGTAAACTCACCGAGCGTAACCTAACCAAATCTAACCAGATATAACATAGCTCGACCTAACATGCCGGCGCCACTATTGCTGGTATCCCAAGAGCCGAGCAGAAAATATTTATGAACAGTAGAGCGCAAAAATCATCCGCACTGCAGTGTATAGCACAAATGTCAAAGTAACATATCCCAACCCAGCGAAACATAACATAACCAAACGTTGCATAACAGAACCGAACACGACGAGACCACTATAGCTGGCCTCCAGAGACAAGCAGAATGTACTGTAGCGCAGCGGAGCGCTGAAATCCAGTGCTTCGTAGTGTATAGCATATATGTCAGAGAGACCATAACCTAACCTGGCCGTACCTAACATAACCGACCGCAGTCT
>NW_017091118.1:0-437 GCF_001483705.2 Eufriesea mexicana
TTCCATATGTTTGGAGAGGGTGGCATTGACTTTCGTGCCACGGTCTGCTATTAGGTGGACTTCGGAGCCGTACAGTGCTCTAATGCATTCTGCTAGGCTCTGGGAAGGCCATCAATAATGGTCGCGGCACGTTAGGTTGAGTTATGTTACGTTCGGTTATGATAAGTTTGGCTTAGTTAGGGGAGGATAGCCTTAACTTTAGGGCCACAGCCTTCTATTAGGTGTATGTCTGCATCCTACAGTGCTCTAGTGCTCGCAGCTTGGCTCTGGGAAGGCCATCGATGGTGCTGTCGTCACGTTAGGATTTGTTAGGAAACATTTGGTTAGGTTAGGTTGGATTACGTTTGGCTATGATGGAATTGACTTTTGCGTTATACACTGCTATTCGGTGGATTCCTGCGCTCTATAGTGCTCTAATAATTTCTGCTATGCTCTGA
>NW_017091119.1:0-437 GCF_001483705.2 Eufriesea mexicana
TTTAGGTTCACAACCATCAATTTCAATAATACACGGTAATCCAGTATTAGATAAATATGCAGATTTCATTCAGTTTATTATAGAGAGATCATTTGAAGTTGGTGGATATGGTATAGTAAATGATACTGGAAGGCAAAAAAGTGAAACGGAAGTATTAATTACACATAGAAGAGATATGGAAACTATTAGGGATGAAAGAACATTAAATCAAAGTGATTCAAGTGAAATATTTCAAAGAAGTTTTAATCTAGTTGCTCCAGACGGAGATAAATCTAAATAAAAGTTTGAAAATAAAGCAAATACCATGGCAGAAAAATTAAAATTATTTGTTACTGGTGAAGCAGTATTAAAATTAGAAATTACTAATATTCAGAGAATTATGGTTAAAAGATACAATGTGGAGTGGCAATATTTTTTTGAACTATATTTTAATAGGC
>NW_017091120.1:0-438 GCF_001483705.2 Eufriesea mexicana
CGGCTCGGCGGCCCAAGGCTGCCGGCTCGGCGTCTTCCTTTTTCGATCGTGTTCCAGGAAGCGCGAAACGCGGCTGAAAATCGGCGGTCTGCGGCCGATCGTGAGAAATTCGCCGGCGAATATTCGCGGCTGAAAAGCAGGAAACGCGCGCCGCGGGTTTATTTATATTCTCAATGCCGAGCGCGCGCGCCGCGCGTATTCTTATGGGCGAATCCGTTGGCCGTCGTCGTTCGCTTCCTGTTGCTTGTGTAACAGTTACGCGCGATCACGGAGGACGTGGAAATGGACTGGAGTGAATATAAAGAAGCCTCCCGGGTTTCGTATCGTAATTATTACCGTGGCTCGTCGACGGGGCGACGGAACGGTTCGGGTTGATTAGAGATCCCGTGGCTCTCTAGGATGTAGGGTCGTTTCGTAAGGGGTTAGAGGAATTGCAGG
>NW_017091121.1:0-437 GCF_001483705.2 Eufriesea mexicana
TGCAAGCCTCCCCAGAGCCACGCAGAGAAGGCTAGAGCAAAGTAGCGCGAAAGAACACAGGAAAGAGCAGTGTATAACACAAAAGTCAATGATATCCTAACCTAACCTAGCATAACCGAAACTGTCCAAACGTAGATTAATTGAACGTGGCGAGCCGAGACCACTCTTGCTGTCCTCTCCAGAGCCAAGTAGAACATACTGGATCATAGTGGGGCGCAGATATCTATTGAATAGCAGTGTATTCAATACAAACGCAAAAGCCAAGGCCATCCTAAACAAACGTAAACAAACTTAACATAACCAATCGTAACCTAATTCAACCGAATGTGCCGAGACCACTATTTCTGGCCCAGCCAGAGGCAAGCAGAGCATACTAGATCACCGTAGGGCACAGAAATCCACCGAATAGCAGTGCATAGCACAAAAGCCGATGTTAT
>NW_017091122.1:0-437 GCF_001483705.2 Eufriesea mexicana
TATTGTACACTCATATTCGTAGGAATTCCGCGCTCTGCTGTACTCTACTATAATCTGCCAGAATCCGAGGAGGGCAACAATAGCGGTCACGGCACGATAGATTAATTTACGGTATGTTCGGATATGTTCTGTTGGTTCGGGTCAGGCATGGGTGACATTGATATTTCAGCTATACACTGCGATTATATTGACATCTGAGGTCCACTCTCCACTAACCTGTTCCGCTTGAACCTGCGGAGTCCAGCATTAGTGGTCGCGGCACCATAGTTTGAGTTGCGTTACGTTTGGTGACGTTACGGTTGGCTTGGTTAGGGTAGGATGTCTTTGACTTTAGTGCTATAGTCTGCTATTAGCTGGATTTCTGCTCCCTACATTGCTTTAATATTTTCAGCTTGGCTCTGGGAAGGGCTGCTATAGTGGTCTCGGCACGTTTCGTT
>NW_017091123.1:0-438 GCF_001483705.2 Eufriesea mexicana
AATATTAGTTTAATAATATTTTAGTTAATAATATTTTAGTTAATAATATTTTAATTAATAATAAAACAACTTTTTAATATAATTTATAAATATTCTTGAAAAATTTGGATAAAAAAATGCATAGATTCTATGGGTTCGTAATATTCTATTAAATAATCCCATAATTAATATCAGTTTAATAATATTTTAGTTAATAATAGAACAACTTTTTAATATAATATACAAATATTCTTGAAAAATTGGGATAAATAAATGCATAGATTCTATGGGTTCGTAATATTCTATTAAATAATCCCATAATTAATATTAGTTTAAAAATATTTTAGTTAATAATAGAACAACCTTTTAATATAATATATAAATATTCCTGAAAAATTGGGATAAATAAATGCATAGATTCTATGGGTTCGTAATATTCCATTAAATAATCCCATGATT
>NW_017091124.1:0-437 GCF_001483705.2 Eufriesea mexicana
CGGTGGCTTTCTGCGCTCCGTAGTGCTCTTGTATGTCCTGCTTGGCTCTGGGAATGGCAGCAAATCGGTCTCGGCGTGTTAGCTTCAGTTAGGCTACGTTCGGTTAAGTCCTGTTAGATTCATTTCTTTGGGCAGTTTTCACTTTCCTGGTATACACTGCGATTCTATGGATTTGTGCGTCCTGCTCTCCTCTTATATGTTCCGCTTGGCTATGTGGAGGCCGGCAATAGTGTTCACTGCACGTTAGGTTGAGATGTGTTTTGTTTTGTTGTGTTACGATTTGTTAGGTTACGAGGTGGTAGATTTCACTTTAGTGCTGTAGTCTGTCTTTAGGTGGACCTGTGCGCCCTACAGTGTCTTTCTATCTTCAGCCTGACTCTTTGGAGACAAGCAATGGTGGTCTTGGCACGTTACGTTGAATCATGTTACGTTCGGTT
>NW_017091125.1:0-438 GCF_001483705.2 Eufriesea mexicana
CGCTGGCAGTTCGAACGGCGGAACACACGCCAGGGCCATCGACGCTTCGTGGGAAATTGTGCGGTAAACGCGCAAGACCATGTTCTCCATTCTGCGAGCGACTCGCCGGAGAATCGCCCGACAGCGCGGACCAGCGACCAGGTCGTTCGCCCAGAACGAAGCCCCGTAAGGGGCCACCGAGCGAACGACTCCCGTGTAGAGGCGGCGCACCATCCCGTCTGGCCCATCCGGGATGGGGAGCAGGCGACACAGCGCCCCCGCCATCCCTTTCAGGCGTGGCTCCAGCGCGAGGAGATGCTCGTCGATCCTCCAGTGGCCATCCAGGAAGTGACAGAAATATGCCACCCGGCCCCGAACCTCGACCACGAAGCTCCCCATGCGCATCCATTACGGGGGCCGCTTCCCCCGGGACAGATGGCAAAACCACATTGCCTCGGT
>NW_017091126.1:0-438 GCF_001483705.2 Eufriesea mexicana
AATGGATCAATTATCGGGAGAGACATCAACTACCGACAGTACAATCCTGCGTACAGCCATCTATACAGTACAATTGCGATTCAATTATCCTATTCACTAATCACCAGTGTACTATAAGAATTCTAGAAGAACCATCGGGTAGATCAATTATGGCAACAAAAATTTTCAATTATTAATACAGCACTGAGTACAGCCATCTTCACTGTACCGTAGCAATTGTATTAATCTATTCTCTGATCATTTAAATTCCATAGCAGTACTAGAATTATCATCAGTAAAGCCAGCTACAAAACGCTAACGCCCTTGTGTTATTCTATGCAGTCATGATTCGTATTCCACAGCAATTCTAGATTTATCAGTGTGCATACCAGTCATCCCTCGGCATGTTGCCAATTGGCAATGGACGACAAAGTATAGCCCTCGGCAGAGTACTATAGC
>NW_017091127.1:0-438 GCF_001483705.2 Eufriesea mexicana
CTGCGCTCCGCATTGCTCTACACAGCTCTGCTTGTCCCTGGGGACGTCAGCAATATTGGTCGCGGCATGTTAGGCTATAATAGGCTTCGTTTTGTTATGTTACACTTTAGTACGTTAAGATAGGGTTTCTTAGACCCTTGTGCTGCATTTCTCTCCGTGGCGGGTTTCTGCGCTCCACACAGGTTTGTTAAACCATGCTCCGCTCTCGGGAGGCCGGCAATAGTGTTCGCGGCACGTTAGTTTTTGTTGGAATACGTTCGGTTGCCTAAGGTTACGTTGCGTTTGGTTAGGGTAACTTTGACTCTTCCGTTATAAGCTGCTACCGGGTGATATTCTGGGCTCTACTGAGCTCTACTGTACTCTGCTCGAATCTGCGTAGGCCATTACTAGTGGTCGCAACTCGTTACTTTGCGTTATATTACGTTAGGTTATGTTACG
>NW_017091128.1:0-438 GCF_001483705.2 Eufriesea mexicana
TGGAGCACAGTAGGGCGCACGGATCCACCTCGTAGCAGACTATATCACTAAAGTCAAGGCTACACCCTCCTAACCTAACCAATCGTAACACAAGCAGACGTAACATAACTCAACCTGACATACCGGGACAACTAATGCTGGCATCCCCAGAGCCAAGCAGAACGCATTAGCGGAGAGCAGGGCTCAGAATTCCATGGAATCACAGTGCATATCAGAAAAGTCCAAGCTGCTCATACATAACCCAAACCAGCAGAACATAGCCAAACATAGCATAGTTCAACCTAACCTGCCGAGACTGCGATTGCTGCCGATCCCAGAGCCTATCAGAACATACCAGAGTACAGCAGAGCGCAGAATTCCGCCGAGATACAATGCACAGCACAAAAGTTATAGCTATCCTCACCTAACATGGCCTAACCTAACATAGACGAACGTAAC
>NW_017091129.1:0-438 GCF_001483705.2 Eufriesea mexicana
GTTTCTCTAGGCTAGTGTACGTTATATTCGGTTAGGGTATCTGGGTCTTGCGCGCTGTACACGATTTTTCGGTGGATTTCAGCCCTCTGCTGTGCTCTACTATATTCTGCTTGTCAGTTACGAGGTCAACAATGGCGCTTTCGGCACTTTGGTTTTAGCTGTGCTAATTTTGGTTATGTGGCGGATGGTTGCGTCAGAATACGTTAGATTCCACCTTTCTTTTATACACGGCAATGTGGTGGACTTTTGCGCTCTACTGTGCTCTGGTACGATCTGCTTGGCACTCGGAAGGTTAGCAATGGTGGTCACGTCTCGTTAGACTAAGATAGCCAACGTTTGGTTAGGTTAGGCTAGAATATCCTCGACGTCTGTGCTATTCGCTGCTATTTGGCGGCCTCCTGTCTGTGCGGTGCTGTAGTATATTCTACTTGGCTGAGG
>NW_017091130.1:0-438 GCF_001483705.2 Eufriesea mexicana
GTGTTACGTTTGGTTAGGATAAGTTTGGCTATGCTTGGTTGGGATAGCTTCGTCTTTTGTGTTATGCACATCTATTCGGTGGCTATCTACGCTCCACTGCGCGGTAGTATATTCGCTTGCCTCTGGGGAGGCCAGAAATTGTGGTCTCGGCTCGCCGGGCTAAGAGGTATTGCGTTAGGTTATAATAGGTTTGGTTAGGTTAAGATAGGATAGCTTTGACTATTGTGCTATACACTTCCATTCGGTGAATTTCTACGCTCTGCGTTTCACTACTGTACTCTACTCGACCCTGGGGAGGCCAGAAATAGTGGTCTCGGCCCGTTTGGACGGGTTAGCGTACGTTCGGTTGCGTTACGTTTGCTTGGGATAGGTTTGGAAAGATTCGACTTTCGTGGTATACACTGATATTCGGTGGATTTCTACGCACCACTGTGCGCT
>NW_017091131.1:0-438 GCF_001483705.2 Eufriesea mexicana
GTTATGTAAGGTCAGGCTAAGTTTGGTTCGCCTTGCTTTGGCCTTTGTGGTATACACTGCTATTCGATCGACATCTGTGCTCCGCATTGCTGTACTAGCATCTGCTTGACCCTGGGGAGGCCAGCAACAATGGCCTTGGCACGTTTGGTTTAGTCAGGTTACGTTTGGTTTGGTCAGGTTTGGCTATATTTGGATAGGACGACTTTGACTTTTGTGCGATACACTGCTATTCGGTGGATTTCTGTGCTCTGTCGTGCTCTAGTATATTCTTCTTGGCTATGGGCATGACGGCAGAATCGGTCCCGGCAAGTCAGTCTGTGTCAGGTTGCGTTACGTTCTTTTACGTCTGTCTAGATAAGGATATTGTAGATTTGACTTTTGTGCCATACACTGCTATTCGTTGGATTTCTGCCTCCAATGCGATCTAGTATTCTCTGC
>NW_017091132.1:0-438 GCF_001483705.2 Eufriesea mexicana
AGACTTATGTGCGGTACACGGCATCGCGGTGGATTGCTGCGCTCTACTGAGCACTAGTATACTGTACTCGTCTCTGTGGAGGCCAGAAGTGACGGTCGTGGCACGATGGGTTGAGTTATGTGACGTTTGGCTAGGTTAGGTTTGGTAAGGCGTGGTCCGTGTGGATTTGACTTTTATGCTATACACTCCTATTCAGTGTATTTCTGCGTTCTACCAGGCTCTACCATGTCCTGCTAGGCACTGGGGAAGAAAGCAATAGAGGACTCACCTCGTTGGGATCAGTCATTCCACGTTTGGTTACGTTGACATTGACTTAGTGCTATACGATGCTATTTGGCGGCTTCCTGCATTCTACCTGGTTCTACTATGCTCTGCTCTTCCCTGGGGAGTCCAGCAACAGAGGTCGTGGCACGAGAGGTCGTGTTAGGCTAAGCTTGG
>NW_017091133.1:0-438 GCF_001483705.2 Eufriesea mexicana
TGATTGCGCAGCGAAAAAGTCAAAGCTATCCAGTCCCAGCGTAACAAACCGTAACATAACCGAGCGTAACCTAACTCAACCTATCGCGCCGCGACAATTATCGCTGTCCTCCCCAAAGCCGGGCTGAACATGTTAGAGGGGAGCAGAGCGCAAAAATCCATATAATCGCAATGTATAGCAGTGAGTCAAAGCCATCCAAACCTAACCCAAACCAACATAACCTATCCGAACGTAGCCTATCTCATCATATGGTGCCGCAATCAATATTGCTGTCCTCCCCAGAGCCAAGCAGAAAATACTAGAGCACAGTAGAGCGCAGAAATGCAACGGAACCTGCGCGTGGCATAAGTGTCAATGCTATCCATACTGAATAAATCCTAATGTAAACTAAACAAACGTGGCCTAAATAAATATAAAGTGCCGCAACCACTATTGCTG
>NW_017091134.1:0-438 GCF_001483705.2 Eufriesea mexicana
TCTTTAGAATCTGATTAAATAGTGACTGAGAGTCACCTCTCGAGTGCAAAGGGTTAATAATAATCAATAATTTTATAGCACACTTATTTCATTATATTCTGTATTTATTTCTACATTTTTATATATTTCATATACTCTTCTGAATATTATAGAAGGCTGATTTTCGCTTCTATCTTTCTTTCCTATCTCTTTGCTCATAAAATCATTCCTGATATTTTCGACATACATGGCGATTCACTATAAATGAAAGAACCCTTGTTTCTTATGCAACGGTTTTTTCATTTATAGTGTATTGGGATTATGGGTAAAAAGAGATAACTATTTGTATTTTATAATTGACTGTCAAAATTATTATAGTAGAGTGTCAAAGATAGAGTGAAAAACTGTATGCGATTACAGCTCGTCCTGGTCCCCTAATTCTTATCTAACGTGTGAAAT
>NW_017091135.1:0-438 GCF_001483705.2 Eufriesea mexicana
GGTGTAGGAGGTCACTGGTGAAGATGTTAAATAGGAGGGGAGAGTTAACTGTACCTTGTTGCAATCCGTTATGTATTTTGAAGGATTTAGAGGATCTGTTCTCGTTGTCTGTGACGTAGAACTGTTTGTCGCGTAGCATGTGCCATAGCATTTTTGTTAAATGCGTTGGAACGTTCTTTTTGATTAATTTGAAAAATAACCCTTCAAGCCATACCGTGTCGAAGGATCTTTCGGGTGTTGCCGTTAGGCCACAGCGCCATTTTAAAACCATTGGAAATAAATCTGTAGTTACAGACGTAATAAAACTTTAAAACTTTAATTGTAAATATCTTAAAAATTATTGAGTAGTAGCGGTATAATGGGATATATTCTTGGACTGCATGACGAAATCTACAAACCTACAAAGTTTCAATTAAATCAGTGACCCGAAGGACTTGC
>NW_017091136.1:0-438 GCF_001483705.2 Eufriesea mexicana
TTGTGCTGAAACTGCTAATCGGCCGACTCCTGCTCTCTACATTACTCTACTATACTCTGCTCGGCTGCCGGGTTGAGAGCAACAGTGCCCGTGTCACGTTAGGTTTAGTTAGAATACGTTTGGTTATGTCTAGTAGCGTTATGTTTGGTATGGGTAGCATTGACTTTCGCGCTGTGCACAGTTATTCGGTGGATTCCTGCGCTCCTCTGCGCTCTACTCTTATCTGCTAGACCCTGGGGGGCCAGGAATGGTGCTCGCGCCACACTACTATGAGTTAGCCTACGTTAGGTTAGTTTATGTTCGTTTGGGTTAGGATTGGATATACTTGACTTTTCTGCTGTACACTGCGATTCTTTTGATTCCCGCGACCTACTCTCCCCTAATATGTGCTGCTTGTCTCTGTGGAGGCCAGAAACAGTGGCGGAGGCACGTTAAGTT
>NW_017091137.1:0-438 GCF_001483705.2 Eufriesea mexicana
GTGTGCAGAAATCCACCGAATAGCAGAGTGTAACACACAAGTCACCGCTGTCTTCTCCTAACATAACCAAGCGTAGCATAACAAAACGTAACTGAGCTCCACATAACTACCCTATACCGCTATCGCTGACTTCACCAGACACAAGCTGAATATACTTCAGCACAGTAGATTACATTCATTCGCGGCGTTCCTGTGGAAGGCACTAAGTTCAAAAATATCCTAACCTTAACTGACCTAACGCAACCCAAACAATCGTTGCCTAACCAAGCATAACGTTCCAAGGCGTCTATTGCTGTCCTTCCAGAGGCAAGCTGAACATATGGGATAACAGTGGAGTACCAGAATCCACCGAATAGCAGTGTATGGCGCAAAAGTCGAAGCTACCCTCACCTAACCTAACCAAACGTAACATACCCATACGTAACCTCACTCAACCTA
>NW_017091138.1:0-436 GCF_001483705.2 Eufriesea mexicana
CCATGAGGAAGAAAGGTCCTATCGGCGTGCAACGGACGTTGCAATGCAGTTGAAACTGACTGGTAAGTTCAATTTTATTGACATTTTCGACTAATTTCGTGGTGAGCAAATTTTATCGCATAAACGCTGGGGAAAGATTCTATTGGCGTTATATAGTCAATGCAATGCAATAGAATCTAACTGCGAAGCACAATTTTATTAGCATTTTCAACTAGTATCGCGGTGAGCACACATTCTCGCATAAATAAGGTGGAAAATTTCTATTGGCGAGATGTATCCTTTGCAATGCAATAGAAACTGTCTGGAACGTTCAATTTTATTGACATTTTTGACAAATATCGCGGGGAACAAGCTTCCTCGCATGAGTAAGGCGGATAGATTCAAGTGGCGTGATATAGATATTGCCTTGCAATAGAAACTGACTGGAAAGCTCAAT
>NW_017091139.1:0-438 GCF_001483705.2 Eufriesea mexicana
ATAGCACAGACGGCAAAGCTGACCTATAATAACCTTGCCAAGCTTAACACAAGCAAACGTAGCATAACTCCTCCTGACATGCCGAAACCACTTTTTCTGGCATCCCCAGTGTAGAAAAGAGTATAGCAAATTATTGTAGAGCCCAGAAATTCAGCGAATAGCAGAGTATAGGACAAAAGACAAAGCTAACATCTCTTAACCCAACCAAACGTAACGTAACCAACCGTATCCTAACTAAACCTAAGGAGCCGTGAATTCCATGGCTGCTCTCCCAAGGGCCAGCTGAACATATTGGAGGAGAGCAGATCGCAGAAATCCGTAGAATCGCAGATTAAAGCACAAAAGTCAATGGCAGCCCATCATAGTCTAAGCAAACATAGCATAACCATACGCAACATAGTACAACCTAACGCGAAGAGAAACCTATTGCTGGCATCT
>NW_017091140.1:0-438 GCF_001483705.2 Eufriesea mexicana
AAGGAGAAATTGAAAGAATAGAATGAGTGGAATGACGATAGTTACACAGCTAGAACAGTGATGATTAATACCATGAATAGAGTCCAAATATTGAAACACAGCGGTGAAAAAATTGCCGATAAATTATGGACATGGCAGCTGAAACAGAACAGCTGAAAACAAGGTCGCTCAATCAATTAACGAATCTAAAAATGGAAAACAATGAAACCGTTGATATGTCTATAAACAGAGCGGAAGCGTTAGCAAAGCGATGTACCCAGCTTGGTAAAAATATAGAGAACTTTGAACTAAAAATGTATATTTTAAGAGGACCTCGAGCTGACTACGACCCAAATGTTCGAATCTTGGAAATACAAAAGAACTTAACGATAAACAATATTACATTTTCCCTGAAACAGGAAGAGCAAAGAAAAGAATTGCGGAAAACAGAAGGAAAAT
>NW_017091141.1:0-438 GCF_001483705.2 Eufriesea mexicana
TTTTGCGTGCTTGCAAGGCTTCGTCGTGTAAGACTCGTTAAAGAAATATGGGTCAATGTGCAGCGGTAATTAGGCTACGAATAGACGAGAGTCCTGGAACACTCGGGCCTGGGTAATTTCGATGATTACCACGTAAATGTTCCGAGTAGCATTGGACTGATTTTCTGGATTTGATTGTTTAGAGGACGGCAGGCTCGATGTTGATTATCTAATCTGCTTAATTGCAGGCTTTAATTATCTTATCTGCACACAATGGAGTCAAATAACGTTTTAATTGCGGCAGAAATATAGATGGCACGTGTCAGCTGACGTGATGGGAGGTTCGAGGCGATTTTCGAATATTCGAATGAATTTTTGAAGAATGAGCTCGAGTTCGTTGTATCGAGTCGAGCGTGGTACAGGAAACGTTACCAAGAAACGAGATCAAGAGAGAACTCG
>NW_017091142.1:0-439 GCF_001483705.2 Eufriesea mexicana
CAACACCCACTTCGGGATCCTTATTATTACAACTGGTCACGCAATATTAATTTGGCGCGTGATAAGCGTTCTAAGACATCATCAAGAGTTTAATTCCGCTCGTTGTACAAGAGTCTGTCGTTCGACTCCACCTGCGACCGTCTTTTTGCTCGTGCAAACTGAAACAGTTGCTCAATATTAATTTCACGAGCAACATTACATGATCGTGAGATGGCCTTACAACCCGTCGAATTTCTACAGAATTCACTAGCGAAGCATCACGACATTTTTTGGTCCTTCGATCCGGATAGTGACTTGTGGACGAGATACACTGTTAGCGTTCATCTGTGGCTATCGACTATAATCGACGTGGCTAACCGAAGTGGTTAATGTCCTATCGTATAAAATTTTAAATTCATTCATATTTACGCAATAACTCGTATTCACGCTCGAACGCAAT
>NW_017091143.1:0-439 GCF_001483705.2 Eufriesea mexicana
TAAAGAAATTTCTCGCTAGAATTAAGGGGGTATTCTTAGAATAAAGCCAATAAAAATCGACTTCTTTGGGATTTTTTTCTAAGGAAACCATGATACATTTCGATACACAGTTTTAGCACTCGGATTTATTTATATTTGGAAAATACTTCCATTTTTTTTTTAACGAAATTATTGGAAATTGTGAAAATTATATAGCCTTTAGAAAGGTAAAGGTAAATCATGTTTTTAAAAACGGGTTCGAATGGCTGACATGATTCTGGACCAAGTGGTTATCTAAAAACGAAAAAACTAAAAAGCATCTTAATTAGTTAAATACGGTTATAGCATGAACCACTAAAACAACGAAATTTTGAAAGTTATCAAAATGGCAGCATTTTGAAGTTTAAATATCGATTTTCCTTGTGCTTTTCGTCCCTTGGGTGGTAAACAAAAATAGAAA
>NW_017091144.1:0-439 GCF_001483705.2 Eufriesea mexicana
GTGCTCCGTTTGTTTGGGTTAGCTTGGGTAGCTTCGGCCTTTCTGATATACTCTGCGATTGCAGGGATTTCTGCGTCTAATCTCCACACATTTGTTCAGCTTGACTCTGGCGAGGCAAGCAATATTGGTCGCGGCACGATAGGTTATGTTAAAATCTGTTGGGGAATGTTACGATTCTTTAGGGTAGGAGAGGAAGGCTTTGACATTAGTGATACAGTCTGCTATCAGGTGGATTTATGCGACCTAGGGTAGCGTAATATTTTCAGCATGGCCCTGGCAAGGCCAGCAACAGTTGCCTCGGCAAGTTACGATTAATCAGGCTGCTTTCGGTTAGGTTGGGTCAGGCTACGTCTGATAATGGTAGCTTTAACCTTTCCGCTGTACACTGCTACTCTGGGGATTTCTGCGCTCCACTGCGCTCTAGCATGTCCTACTTGGC
>NW_017091145.1:0-439 GCF_001483705.2 Eufriesea mexicana
CAAATAAACCGTTAGGTCTGTTAAAAGTGTAAGACCTAGAATAAAATTATATTATAAACACGCTCTCCGGGACGGAACAGTCAGTGTTTTTCTTACAATTGAAAATAAGTATTTACGTATTATAATAAGATAAATAATGTAGACGAATATTTGTATGTTTCAAATTATATAAAATATTATAGGAATGAATGTTTTCGCTACGCAAAACAACTCGAATCAACTCTCACGTAGAATTGTCTCTCAAAACTCGCATTCACCCTCGCATCCCTTGACATCCATTTTTATACCCATTCATACTATACATCGTGATCCACCGATCGCTAATTCGCTGATATGATTCAGCCGATTAACGATTGACTGCCATAGAAATTGCGTCATTTTCCGGATTCGCGATTCGCCTCCATAAAAATCAAGCCACCTTACCGATCCGCGATTCGCT
>NW_017091146.1:0-439 GCF_001483705.2 Eufriesea mexicana
GAATAATGGGGCTGTGGCACATGGAATTGATTGGGCCAATAAAGACAATGTTAAAAGGAGGTAAAAGGTACGTCTTTCCTGTTGATGATTATTTGAGAAAAGAACCATTTGGTTGCCTGATTTGTAAATAACTAAAGATTTAATATAAAATATTATTGACATAGGATTTTTTTTATTATAGGAGACTTACAAACATGAGTAATATTTATATGCAAGAGCCAGCCATTAAGGGTAAAGTAATAAGTATTAGCTAATAATATTTCAATGGATTGTATATTTGTTTTTGCAAATTTAACCGATATACAATATTTACTTTCTGAAATTCTATATTAATATATTTAATAATTTCTAATTTGTATTACAATAATAGATAATAAATTTTAATAAATTAAGTTTTAAAAGTATATTACATTAATAAAACTAATATATTTGTTATAAC
>NW_017091147.1:0-439 GCF_001483705.2 Eufriesea mexicana
CCCGACGCGGCGAAACGTCGGTGGAGGAACGGCGGCGAACCGGTTTCTCGGTGCAGATGCAGGGAATTAAATTGAAAATCCGAGCGAGTACGCTAAACGGAGGTCGAAAATGGCGGTAAAAGGAGTGGCACTAAAAATTACTCGTTTCGACGGACTAGGTGAAAGGAGATTAAGTGGTATAAAGGCTGGCACGAGTGGCGTCGTAGTTCGTCGGTGAGTAGCACTCGACACCGGCGACGTACGCACCTGGAAATAGCTGCAGCGTTAAATAACAGCGTTTGCTCGCTACACGTGCTCGCATACACGGTGTCCCGAATGCACACGGTTCGCTCTTCTGCCTCTGACAGGTCTCCTCCGCCCAGGGTCCCGTGAAATCGTGGAAAAATGCGGTATTTCGTTGCAAGTGCAACCTAGATACGATTTTGCAATCTTGGAGGAT
>NW_017091148.1:0-439 GCF_001483705.2 Eufriesea mexicana
TGCGAGTTTCGCGAGTGTTTACGACCGGTGACTTAGCGTTGTTGGGGATGCGTGGAGAGGACGAGTGCCGAGGATTAGGGTGCGAAGAAAGTATGCCTGGCGGACCAGGGTTTTGGGTAGACCGAACGGGAACTGGGAATATCTCGGCAGTCTGCATTAAGATAACCATAGAATAGCGACTCGATGTCAAATTGACACCCTAGTAGCGGTCAAATAACGAGTAATAGTAGCTTAACCAGTTACGTCCAGGTACGTAATATTAGGCTAACCAACCCTAGTAAGAGAAAAACACGTCCATAATATAACGGGTGTGCTTTAATAACGTTTTATAAGTTTTAATAATTTTAACGTTTAATTTTGTTAGATATTTTTTTGATGCAATAATATTGTCTGCAATAAAGCTTTTTATAAATTAAAAGAAGAAATTGGGCTCTTTTTA
>NW_017091149.1:0-439 GCF_001483705.2 Eufriesea mexicana
CCATTTTGAGTAGTCACTTTGTGAATATCTTATGGCAAGGAAGATTCGATATAATACTGGAATTAGTATAGCATAAGCTGTTTCGGTTAGATTATGCGTTTTAAGAAAGGAAGCTCGACGGAACTGTTACAGTGAGCTTAGCACATACATATGAATATAAAATTCAGAATGATATCTTGGCGACAGGATAAATGAAATTAAAGTTGATGTGAAAATGGTAATGTTGCTTATAATGTCTTTACAATATTCTATTGCGTGCTTCCTACGTATTATAAATTAACGCAGCCTCACGTTTATAATGTGATATTGCGTATAACATTTTTTAAGACTTCTTTCATACTGGGGTGAATGTTGGATCACTGACATACGGAGATAAATCACTCTAGATGTTTAGAAATCAAATTTATTTCAAGCCATGTGGTTTTAGATGAATTAACTG
>NW_017091150.1:0-439 GCF_001483705.2 Eufriesea mexicana
AGGGATTCCAAAATGGCTGAAAACTTGTAATTCTAGTACCAGAAAACCACGGCAGAGGGATTCCAAAATACATGAATAATTGTAATTCTAGTACCAAAAAACGACGCCAGAAGCATTCCAAAATGGTTGAAAACTTGTAATTCTAGTACCAAAAAAGTAACACCAAAGGGATTCCAAAATCGTTGAAAACTTGTAATTCTAGTACCAAAAAGCAACATCAGGGGGATTCCAAAATGGTTGAAAACTTCTAATTCTAATGCCAAAAAACGACTAGTTCCAAAATGGATGAAAAATTGTAATTCCAGTACCAAAAAACGACTATAGAGGGGTTCCAAAATGGCTGAAAGCTTGTAATTCTAGTACCAAAAAACGACGCCAGAGGGATTCGAAAATGGTTGAAAACTCGTGAGCGGAACGCAATAATAATGTGTAGGAAAAA
>NW_017091151.1:0-439 GCF_001483705.2 Eufriesea mexicana
TATGCCACAGCGGAAGACAGGAATTCGCCGAACATCTGTGCACAGTACGAAAGTCAAATCAATCCTAACCAAACTTGAACACACCTAAAATAAACAAACGTATCGTAACTCAACCTAACCTTCTGCGACCGCTATTGCTGGCATCCCGAGAGTCAAGCAGAGTTTAGTAGAGCCATGTAGAGCAGACAAATCCACCGAATTGCTGTGTACAGAACAAGAGTCAAAACTGTCCTATCCTAACCTAACCACACCTTAAACAACCATACGTAGCATAACGAAACCAAACGTGCCACGTCCACTATTGCTGGCCTCCCCACGGACAAGCAGGGTCTATTAGGGCAATGCAGAGCGCAGAAGTCACCCGAATTGCAGCGTAAGGCACAAAAGTCACGCCCATGCTAGCCAAACTAACCCAACCTAGCCAAGCCACACCTAACAT
>NW_017091152.1:0-439 GCF_001483705.2 Eufriesea mexicana
ATAAAGATTGAATTAGTTTGGAAGCTTTTTTTTCTTTTTTCCTTTATCGACGAAGTTGTGGACACCGCTACGGCGCAGGTAGGCGAGGGACGGCGCCCATTGCCTGCCGCGGACCCGCGCGCCTGCCCAGCGATGGATACCTGGGCTGAGGGTCACGGCACAATGCAAGCGGCGGAGCAGGGCCGCGCAACCCGTTCAATGACAAACATCCCGGGGAAGCCTGACATTGTACCAAGGAGGGAAGGTACGGTTATATCTAGTGATGTCGACGCGGCTCCAGTGGAGCTTGCTGCAGGTGCAACGAGGCGCACGACTTGTAGGTCCACATTTCGCAAGGCGCTGCCGGCGAACATCGAGGGGGTGTGCTTCTACATCGCTGGTGCCTTCAGCTGCACGGGTGACGGCGAAACGTCGTCTTCGTGGGAGTCCCCAACGAAGA
>NW_017091153.1:0-435 GCF_001483705.2 Eufriesea mexicana
CATAAATAATGAGGAAAGATTCTATTGGCGTGATGTAGCCATTGAACTGCAGATGAATCAGCCAGGAAAATTCAATTTTAATAACATTATCGACTACTCTCGCGGCGACCTAACTATCTTGCATATATAAGGAGGAAAGATACTACTGGCGTACAATAGTCATTGCAAATCTATACCATCTGGCAGGAAAATTCAATTTTATTGATGTTTTCGACAAATATCGTGGTGACTTAACTTCCTTGCATAAATAAGGACGATAGATACTATTGGCGTGATGTAGCCGTTGAAATGCAGTAGAATCAGCGTGGAAAATTCAATATTATTGACGTTTTCGACTAATATCGTGGTGGGTTAACTTTCTTGCATATATAAGGAGGAAAAACATTTGTGGCGTGCTATAGCCATTGCAATGCTATAGAATCTGGCTGGAAAATA
>NW_017091154.1:0-439 GCF_001483705.2 Eufriesea mexicana
TAACGAAGCGACTGAATATCAAATTGGAAGTGAAATTAACAGAAAGTGTTACACCATAACATCTTACTTCCCTGGAAACCTCGTCAATTTTTACGAGACGGATTTTCGTTAAATATTATGCAAAAGGTGAAACAAATTTCTTCTACAATTTAATTTTCTCTGTTTGCAATTCTTTGTTTTTTAAATTAAAGTTTTTTTCGAGCAAAACCGAATTTATATAATTGCAGAATTTTTATTTGTTCACGTAAAGAATTTTTTAATGCAAACATTAGATTATTGTAATTATAGAATGATTCTTTTGTCAGTGGATTTAACGTAATTAACTCAAAGCATGATTTCTCTTTTACAATGTAACCAAGAAATGACAAATTATTTATATAATAAATACAAATTAAATATTATATTATTAATATTTATATTATTAAATAAATAAATATGT
>NW_017091155.1:0-439 GCF_001483705.2 Eufriesea mexicana
CACCCATGAGTCGACCAGGGAATGGTAGAGCCAAGTAAAGCGCAGAAAGCCACCAGGTAGCAATGTATAGCACAATAGTCAAAGATATCCTATCCAAACCAGACCTAACCTAACCCATCTGAACGTAGAATAACTAATACTAACGTGCCGATACATCCATTTCTGGTCTACGCAGGGCCATGCAGATCATGTTACAGCACAGCAGAGTCCACAGATCCACCGAAACGCATTGTGTAACACAAAGTAAGTGTTATACTATCATAACCTGACCAAGTGTAACGTAACCAAACGAGCATAACAAACCTAACGTGCCCACAACCCTATATCTCACCCCACGAGGGCAGGGCAGGGCATACTAGTGCACTGTAGAACGCAGGTTTCCTCCGAATAGCAGTTTATAGCACAAAAGTTAAAGGCATCTTTTCCGATCCTAACAAAT
>NW_017091156.1:0-440 GCF_001483705.2 Eufriesea mexicana
GGGAGGCCGGAAGTAGTGGTTGCGGCGCGCAAGGTTGAGGTATGTCGAGTTCGGTTAGGTTAGGTTTGTTTGTCTTAGGCTCGGATATCATTGACTTTTGTTTTATACACTGCCAATGTATGGACTTCTGCGCTTTACTCTCCACGAATATGTCCTGCTTTCCTCTGGGGATGTTAGCAATACTTGTCTAGGCACATTAGGTTCAGTTAAATTACGTTTGGTTTTGTCATGTTTTGAGAGGTTAGGTTAGGATATCATTGACCTCTGCACTGTAAACTGCAATGCGGTGGATTTCTGCGTTCTACTGTCCTCTAGTGACACATGCTTTTCTCTGGGGAAGCCAGCGAAAATGGTCGCGGCACGTTAGGTGTAGTCGTTCTACGTTTGTCTAGGATAGACTAGTTGGGTTAGGATACCTTTGACCTTTGTGCTACACATTG
>NW_017091157.1:0-439 GCF_001483705.2 Eufriesea mexicana
GTGGGTAGCTTCGACTTTAACGCTACGTTCTTCTGTTAGTCGGATTTCTGCGCCTTACAGTGCCCTGATATTTTCAGCTCGGCTCAGGGAAGGACAGCAATAGTGGTCTCGGCACGTTATGTTGGGTTAGGCTACGTTTGGTTCGGATGGCCTTAACTTTTGTGCCGTACACTGACATGCGGTTTGATTTCTGCGCTCTACTGTGCCCTAGTATATCCTGCTTTGCTCTAGGGAAAGCAGCAATAACGGCCTCGGCGTGTTAGGTTGGTTTAGGCAACGTTTGGTTATGTTCCGTTTGTTCGGGTTGGGTTTGCGTAGCTCTGACTTTTCTGATATACACTGCGATGCTGTGTATTTCAGCGCTCTACTCTCCACAAATGCCTTCTCCTGGGCTCTGGGGAGGGGAGCAATAGCGGGCGCGGCACATTAGTTTGAGTTA
>NW_017091158.1:0-440 GCF_001483705.2 Eufriesea mexicana
CCACATTTTCCGCTCAAAATATTTCCAAATTTGACACCTATCACATTTTTCATAAAATTCCACTGCAATATCATTAAAAATTCAATTCCCAATCATTCCTGTCGTGAAATATCGTAAATGGGTTATATTTTACCGGGATAATATCTTATAATAATTATACGTGTTTCTTTACGGCTGCTTGGAAGGCAGTGACTGCCGCCATTGGGTTTTATTTGAATAGCCGAAAATACCAGATGTCGCTAGAAGCGTCTAGCAACATGGCGCGGGAGATTTGAACTCTCCAATAATTCCTATCTACAATATTATTATTCTATAATTTATTATACATTAATATTATCATTCCATTAGACTGATATTCCTATTTAATTAATATCAAAATTTCTCATCAGCTAGAATCTTATCAGGAACTCGATACTCTCCACTTCTTGCTCAAAATATTT
>NW_017091159.1:0-440 GCF_001483705.2 Eufriesea mexicana
TCCCTTTCTGATGAACTCCTTCTTCCGATTCCTAATTAAAAATAATAATTCAGAATCTATAAGTAACGTAGTCTCATACGTCTCCATTTTTCTTCTTTATTTATCTTTCTTAAATTCGAGTTCTCAATTGCTATATTCTTTGTTACATCTTTTCGTAATAGCAATATTCGTGGCTGCTTTTACGATTATTTTTTTGCAATTTTAATTATCGCGTGTTGGGATCTTTGTTGGACTCTTCCTGATTCTTCCGTGACTTCTTTAATTTCTGTCCAGTACGTCTTTACATCGCCTTTTATGATTATAATTTTTGACGATATAGCAAATTCGCAATATGAGAAAAAAAGAAAAAAAAGAAAAGAAAAGAAAAAAAGGAAAATAGTAATCTCCTGGCAACATTCATCTTTGGTCAGTGATAAAAAGCTTCGTTTTCAATTATTTTC
>NW_017091160.1:0-440 GCF_001483705.2 Eufriesea mexicana
AGCGCAGATATCGACCGAATAACACTGTATAGCACAAAAGTCAAAGCAAGCCTCACCAAACTTGACCCAACGTGACCTAGTCCAAGGGCAACCTATCTCAACCGAAACGTGTCACGACCGCTGTTGCTGGCCTCCCCAGATACTAGCAGACGATAGTAGAACAATGGAGAGAGCAGAAATCCTCCAGATAGAAGTGTATAGCACAAAAGACGAAATTACCCTATCCGAACATATCAAAGCGTAACATATCCAAATGTAACCTAACTCAACCTGACGTGCTTTCACCACTATTCCTGACATACCCAGAGCAAAGCAGGATATACTAGAGCGAAGCAGAGAACACAAAGCAACCAAATCTCAGTGTATTGCACAAAAGTCAAAAATATACTAAACTAACCATACCTTACATGCCGTAAGCAAACGTAGAATAACCAAACATA
>NW_017091161.1:0-440 GCF_001483705.2 Eufriesea mexicana
TCTCACACGCGCTCCCTTTGTTCGAATTATGTGCATACTCCAACCGATAGTTCAATGAGCATTTCAGGTATCTCAGCACCCGCTTCAATCCTTGCATATGCATTATTCTAGGATCGTTGTTAACCCTTCAAGCGCTGAGTTGACACGTTGATGCCGGGCTTCATCACCGTGGGTCGCACTTCTTTTTTACAAAATAGGTTTATGTTATTTTATCTCATTATAAACATAACTTATAAAACAAAAATTCAGTAGTAAAAACGTGACAATTTAATATTATAAGCTTAACATAATTATTTAATTTTTTTATGCAATTTTTTAAGGCATGGTAGGCAGAGTGCCGGCTGGCCTTTACAACCATTGCAGTAGTTTATTACCTTCTTCGCTTTATTTGCGGCATACTGCCTACCTTTTGTTTTAGACAAGCGTTTGTAATATTTGCA
>NW_017091162.1:0-440 GCF_001483705.2 Eufriesea mexicana
AAGAAAGTCAAAGCTGTCCAACCTGAACCAAACGAACACAACCTAACCGAACGCAACCTAACTAAACGTAACGAGCCGAGCCCACCCTTGCAGGTTTCCTCAGAGTCGAGCAGAGTATAGTAGTGCAATTAAGGACGCAGAGATGCACCGAATATCATTGTACAGCATAAAATTTTGGGTTATCCAATCCTAACCTAGCAAAGCCTAACATAAACAAAAGTTACATGGCTGAGCCTAACGCGCCAATACCACTACTACTGACCACTCCATAGTCAAGCAGGACATACTAGAGCACAGAAGAATGCAGAAATCAGCCGAATAGCATTGTACAGCGCAAAAGCGATAGCTGGCCACTGCCAAACTATCCAATCGTAACGCAACCAAACGTAACTTGACTCAACCTAACGTAATGACACCACCATTACTGACACCACGAGAGC
>NW_017091163.1:0-440 GCF_001483705.2 Eufriesea mexicana
GCAGTGTATAATAGAGTAATGTAGAGGGCAGAAATCCACCGAATAGCAGTGTATAGCGCAAAAGATAAAGTCATTCTTTCCTAAACTAACAAATCGTAACATGGACAAACGCAAAATAACGAAAAGTATCATGCCGCGACCACTATTTCCGGCCTCCCCAGGGTCTAGCAGGTTAGATTACGACAAAGTGCAGTTCAGGAATCCACCGAATAGCTGTGTACGTCACGAAAGTCGAAGCTACCCTAACCAATCATTACCTAACCTAACCTATCCATGCGCAACATAACCCAACCTAACATGCCATACTACTATTGCACAGATCCCGAGAGTCGAGCATAGTATAGTACAGCAATGTAGAGCACAGAAATCCACGAAACAGCAGTGTATAGCGCAAAATTCAAAGCTCTCCTGTCCCAACCTATCCAAACGTAATATAACCA
>NW_017091164.1:0-440 GCF_001483705.2 Eufriesea mexicana
AGATAACGAGGCTAATCCTGAGGCTTATAGAAAATATGCTCAAGAACACGTAGTTTCCAAAGCCACATATAGTATAATGCATTACATATAACACTGTCGAACACGAATTTTCAGTGTTCAATCCTAATCCAAATTGCTTCATCATCCTCAGGTTTCGAAAATTGCGAGTTTTTCTAAAAACGCACGACTTTTACCTAAAATGAAATATTACATAAAAACTAAAAACGTTAGAAGGTTCAATTTTATCTTGAAAGTTAGGTTAGAGTATCCCGAGTTTATCAGTATCTATAATTATAATTATCCGTGCTTCTGAATAACTATAATTGGTCATCGAAGTTCAAAAATAAGTCTCCGAGCGTACTTTCTACGAATATTCTTGCATTTTTTCAAAAATTTCTTTATCCGACACGAATTTGCTATGCAGTAGCGTATTCCCTAGG
>NW_017091165.1:0-440 GCF_001483705.2 Eufriesea mexicana
GTCGAGAACGAACGAGCGGTTCGTAGATCAGAAATAACGTGTAATTGGCAGGGGACGAGGTGGTGCGATTGACAACAGTCAGAAGTATAATATTTTATTTTTTTTTTTTCCTTTTATTGTTACAGTTTAGCTTACGTATCGCAGTAATCGTATTTCACCGGAAACAAGTCGGGCCACGCAGAATCACACGGTGTCCCGGGATCTAGCATAAAATCGAAATCGGTTTGCTACACTTTCGATCACGATTACTGGGATTATCGTTCACGCTCGCTAACCTTTGTCTTCGTTACTGCTTCGTTTAGGAGCTTATTCGTCAGGATCTGAAAGTACTTTGCGTTACTCGACTTCGGAAGTAATTATAACATCTTATAACTTTGAGTGCATGCCATTCGTCCATTACGCTGCTTAGTATGACCATCGTAGTGGTAATGTTAACTTCA
>NW_017091166.1:0-440 GCF_001483705.2 Eufriesea mexicana
AGAGTAGGACGCATACATCCGTTAAACAGCAGTGTATATCAGAAAAGTCAAGGCAACACAGACCTAACCCAAGCCAACGGGGCATATACAAATATAGCCTATCTCAGCCTAACTTGCCGAGACAGCTGTTGGTGCCCCGCCCCCCAGAACCAAGCTGGACATACTGTAGCTCAGTAGATCGCAGAAAACGACCGAAAAGCGGTGTACAGCACAACAGTTAAAGCTATCCTGACCAAGCTTAGCCAAACCCAACATAACCGATCGTAACTAAACTCAACATAACGTGCTGAGACCACAATTTCAGGCCTTCCCAGAAGCAAGCTGGAAATGTTAGAGCACCATAGGGCGCAGAAATCCACCTAATAGCAGACTATAGGGTTATAGACAAAGCTATCCTCTCCTAACCTAGCCAAGCGTAACATAACCAAGCGTAACCTAAC
>NW_017091167.1:0-440 GCF_001483705.2 Eufriesea mexicana
GGCTAATTTCTGCTCTCTACCGTGCTCTAATATGTTCTGCTTCGTCCTGGGATGGCCAGAAATAGCGGTCGCGGCATGTTCGTTTTAGTTAGTTTACGCTAAGTTTGGTTACGGTAGGTCGTGTTTGGCTAGGTGGGCTTCGACGTTAGTGATACACACTGCTATTAGGTGGACTTCTGCGGTCTGCTGCGCTCTAATGTGCTCTGCCTGGCTTTGGCGTGGACAGCAATAGCGGCCTCGGCATATTACTTTGAGATACGTTACGTTCGGTTATGTCACGGTTGGATATCTTAGGAAAGTATAGCTTCAACTATTCTACTTTACAGTGCTATTCGGTCGGCTTCTGCCTTCTACTGTGCTCTAATATGTCCTGCTTGTCTCTAGGGAGCGCCACCAATAGCGTTCGTGGCATGATATGTTGAGTAAGGTTACGTTTGGTT
>NW_017091168.1:0-437 GCF_001483705.2 Eufriesea mexicana
TCAATTCGCGTGCTATAGCCTTCGCAATGTTACAGAATCTGGCTGGAAAGTTCAATTTTATTGGCATTTTCTACTAATATTGTGGTGAGTTAACTTTCTTGCATAAATAAGGAGGAAAGTTTCAATTGGAGTGCTATAGGCATTGCAAAGCTATAGAATCTTCCAGGAAAAATCAATTTTACTGACATTTTCGACTAGTATCGTGGTGAGCTAACTTCTTTGCGTATATAAGGAGTAAAGATGCTTTTTGAGTGCTACAGCCATTGCAATGATTCAGTTTGTGGCTGGAAAATAGAATTTTGTCGACATTTTCGACTAATATCGTGGTGTGCTAACTTCCTTGCGTAAGTAAAGAGGAAAGAACCTCTTGGCGTGCTATAGCCATCGCAATGCTATAGAATCTGGCTGGAAAGTTCAAATTTATCGACATTTTCGAC
>NW_017091169.1:0-438 GCF_001483705.2 Eufriesea mexicana
TGTAGAATCTGTCCGGAAAATTCAATTTTATTGACATTTTCAACTAAAATCGTGTTGAGCTAACTTTCGTCCATAAATCAGGAGGAAAGTTTCTGTTGGTATGCTATAGGCATTGCAGTGCTATACAATCTTGTTAGAAAATTCAATTTTATTCACATTTTTGACTAATTTCGTGGTGAGCCAACTTCCGTGCATAAGTAAGGACTTTAGATTCTTTTGGCGCGCTATAGACGTTGCATTGATATGGAATGGGCCTGGGAGATACAATTTTATTGACATTCTCGTCTAATATCGTGGTGAGATAATTTCCTTGCATAAATAAGGCGGAAAGATTCTATTGGCGTGCTATAGGCACTGCATTTCTATAGAATCGTTCTGGAAAATTCAATTTTATTGTCATTTTCTACTAATATCATGGTGAGCTAACTTCCTTCCCTA
>NW_017091170.1:0-440 GCF_001483705.2 Eufriesea mexicana
TTGGAGATCATGGTATTACGATGATTATACAAAGATGTTAGATAATATTTCGTAAAATTTATCCTTTTATGAAATAATTTTGATACTGTCCGGAGATTTATAGATATCGTTTAAATTCCCCAAAAGCATTTAAAGGGAGAGGGAAAATTGTTTTTTAATTGTCTTCAAAAATTCTACGTTCCTTGCTGCGAAAAGTGCAAAAAATCCGAAATCGAAATTTGAAAAACTAGCATAAGTTTATTATAACCTCTATTTTCTCAGAACGCTACTTTTAGTCATGGAGAACAGTATAACAAAAGAACTTCGGTTCTAATCATTGTGAAATTTTTTGAGCATGTGTTCAAGACATGTGGCTCTCACGCTAACTACCGTCAGAGAATCCAAAAATTCGGAGAATTTTTCAAAAAAATTGTTTCTTAGGAACAATTTGTCTCTTCCTA
>NW_017091171.1:0-440 GCF_001483705.2 Eufriesea mexicana
CCTAGCCGAACCTTACCTAACCTAACCAATCCTAACCAATCCTAACCTAACCAAACGTAACCTAACTCAAACTAACGTGGCGCGAACTCTCTTGCTGGCCTCCGCAGGGCCAAGCAGAACCCATTAGTGGAGAGTAGAGCGCATAAATCCTTACAATAGCAGTGTACATCGTAAAAATCAAAGCAACTCAAACCTAACCCAAACCAAAAGAAGATATCTAAACATAGCCTAAGTCAACCTAACGGGTCGAGACCTCAATTGCTGCCCTTCCCAGATCCAAGCAGGACATACTAGAGCGCAGTACAGAGCAGAGATACACCGAAGGGCAGTTTACAGCGCAAAAGGTAAAGCTGTCCACTCCGAACTTAGCTTAACCCGTCCTATCCCTACGTAAACTGTCTCAGCATAACGAGCTGAGACCACTATTGCTGGCCTTCGCA
>NW_017091172.1:0-440 GCF_001483705.2 Eufriesea mexicana
TTGTTACAATATTATTATTATATTAAGACTATTATTGTTATAATTGTTATAACAATATATTTCATCTATATACACAGTGAACACATATGTATGAATCTATATTACAGTGATTTGTTATTATCCTACTTCGATACTATAGAATTTATTAGAATGTTATTATTACATTATATTAATTTGTTACCATATTATTAACGTATCATACTAATTTGTTATCGTATTATTATATTACAATAATTTGTTATCATAACATTGTTATATCCTAGTAAGTTACTATTATATTATTATTATATCAAAGTGATATATTAATGATTTATGTTACAGTAATTTAATTAATTTATATTATAGTAATTTGTTAGTAATTTATTATTAGATTATAATAATTTGTTATTATGGCGTTACTATGTTATAATATTTTATTATAATATATTACTTTATTATTA
>NW_017091173.1:0-440 GCF_001483705.2 Eufriesea mexicana
TTACCTATCGTAGCCAAACTCAACGTAACGTGCCGCGACCGCTGTTTCTGGCCGCCACAGAGCAAAGCAGGGCATGTTAGAGCAGAGCAGAGCGGAGAAATCCTCCGAATAGCAGGGTACAGCACAAAATTCGAAGCTATCCTCTCGTAACCTAACCAAACGTAACATAAAAATACGCAATATATCTCAGCCTAAAGTGCCGCGGTCATTACTTCTCGCCTCCATATCGCCAAATAGAGAATGATAGATCACAGCAGAGCGCAAATGTCCGCCGAACAGCAGTGTGTAGCACAGAAGCCAAAGCCAACCCAACCATACCTATCCCAACCTAACCTATCCAACCATAACCTAGATCAACCTATAGCGCCACGAACATTACTGCTGACATCCCCATAGACAAGCGGAATATATCGGAGAACTGTAGAGCGCAGACGGCACCC
>NW_017091174.1:0-440 GCF_001483705.2 Eufriesea mexicana
ACAATGCGTGGAATGTCGGAATGAAATAATTCCACGCGTTAATTAGTACCCGATATCTCGCACAATGCTTTAAGAAATTTCGTCGAATTTTCAGCGGGAAATCTTTGAACCGCTATTTTTCCGCAGCGATTGGATCGCCGAGGGCAAAGTGTTGAATATGCACTCGGTCGATGAAACTCGCTCCACGGTCTAATTCCAATTCCTTCGCGACTCGTTGCTAGCATTGATGCTAACTGGCGCCAAGCGGAAGTATGTAGCGCGCACTTCCGACTGTCCTGACGACAATGTATAATATTAGCGGCGTCATGCTAAAAGCATTTCAACATGCTCCTGGCAAACAGGCGCGCGAACGAAGATGCACGGACTCGCGGATTTGATTCGAATGCATTTGGCACTCTTTCGAATCGGAAAAACAGGAAACCAAACAGATAATTCAACGG
>NW_017091175.1:0-440 GCF_001483705.2 Eufriesea mexicana
CTGCCAGAGTCCATAGCATTGCAAAGGCTATAGCACGCCATTAGGATCTTTCCCCCTTACTTATGCAAGGGAGATAGCTTACCACAATATTAGTCGAAAACGCCAACAAAACTGTGTTTTCCAGCCACAATCTACATCATTGCAATGGCCATAGCACTCAAAATGCATCTTTCCCCGTTACTTATGCAAGGAAGTTAGCTCACCACGATATCAGTCGGAAATGTCAATAAATTTGTATTTCCTTCCAGATTCTACAGCATTGCAATGCATATAGCACGCCAACAGAATCCTTCCTCCGTATTTATGCAAGCAAGTTAACTCACCTCAATATTATTCAGAAATGTCAATAAAATTGAATTTTCCTGCTTGATGATCTGGCAATGCAATGGCTACAGCACGCCAGTAGAATATACCCTCCTTATTTATGCAATATAGTTAGC
>NW_017091176.1:0-440 GCF_001483705.2 Eufriesea mexicana
GTCCATAATTTTTGTAGTAGAATTTTTGCAAGGATGACGACCGGTTCAAGGAGACCTAATTGGTCGTAAATCTTTGCTATTTCCGAGCTGACGAGGCGTTCAGTAATGCGTGATGGTGATGTCGTTCGAACGGCGTAATGCATGGAGTCATTAGCGGAGTTTCACATGATTCCAAGTGTTTTGAGAGTTGAAGAAGATCGGCCTGAGGATGTTCTTCTAGGAGTTGGCGATCATTGGATGCCCATTGTCGCACATTGAGGCCGGCCTGCTTAAGCAGTTGCGCGAGATCGCGTTGTAAAGCGCGTGCTTCCTCCCTTGTCTGTCCTTCGGTAAGGGCGTGGTCGACATAGAAGTTTCGCTGCAAAATCTCAGACGCGAGTGAATATTGGTGTGTTTCGTCCCGGGCGAGTTGTGTCAAACATCGGATAGCTAGATACGGG
>NW_017091177.1:0-440 GCF_001483705.2 Eufriesea mexicana
CGCGAGCAATAGTGGACGTGGCACGTTATGTAGTGTTCGGCTACGATAGGTTACGTTATGTTAGTTTGGGTTAGGTTTGCGTATGCTTCACTCTGCCGCCGTACGTTGCGGTTCGATGGATTTCTGCGCCGTACTCTCGTCTAATATATTCTGCTGGGCTCTGAATGGTCAGCAATATTGTCGGCGGTACGTTAGGTTGTGTTCCTTTATGTTCGGTGGTTTTACGACTGGTTAGGTTACGATGAGTTGCTTTGACATTTGCGCTACACACTGCTGTTCGGAGAAATACTCCGCTATACTGCACACTAATAAGCCCTGTTTTGATCGGCGGGTGGGGGGGACAGGAATAGTGTCCGCGGCACATAATGTTGCGTTAGGTAACCTTTGGTTAGGGAAGGTTAGGCTTGGTTTGGTCAGAATTGATGCGAGTTTTGTGCCTT
>NW_017091178.1:0-440 GCF_001483705.2 Eufriesea mexicana
ATTGCTGACATCCCCAGAGCCAAGCAGAATGTACTAGAACACAGTAGATCGCAGGTATACGCGGCGTTGCAGAGTAGAGCACAATGGTAAGGATAACCAAACTCAACCTGGCCTAACATATACCATCCGTAAGTATCCTAACTCAGCATAAGGTGCGGAGACAATTACTGCGGTCTTTCCCAGGGCCAATCTTAGCATATCTGGCTACAGTGGAGCACGGCCATCCTCCGAATAGCAGTGTATAGCCCAAAAGTCAAGGATATCCTCTCCTAATCTAACCAATCGTAACATAACCAAACAAAGCTTAATCCAATCTATCGTGAAGCGAACACTATTGCTGGCATCCCCAGATGCAAGCAGAGTATAGTAGAGCACAACAGAGCGCAGAAATCCAGCGAACAACAGTCTATGTCAAGAAGGTCAAAGCTACACAAACATAT
>NW_017091179.1:0-440 GCF_001483705.2 Eufriesea mexicana
GCCCACGGTAGCCAAGGGGTTAATCAGTCTTGAGGATGCAAACACGCTGTGCCTTCTTTTCTCGAACGCGCAATAGAGCAAACGCGCTTCTCTTATTGGCAGAAATAATCCCTTCCTATTAGCCTGATCGTATAGCACCGTGTGACAAAGAAAACGAACGAAATAATCGAGACAGACGCAAGAAATAGATGCAAGAGCGTAGACGTATCCCTAAAGCAATAACTTCTTTCGATGAATGTTCCTTTCGGAATTTTATTTAACCATACTTATATTTCAGACGCGTATTAACCCTTTGCACTCGAGAGGTGACCTCCAGTCACCATTTCATAAAATTTGGAAGATCGATGTTAACTAATATATCAAATTTAATGTAATGTAACAGTGTGCGAAGTATCGATGTTAAATAATTCTACAATTCTATTATTATATAATTCTTTATT
>NW_017091180.1:0-441 GCF_001483705.2 Eufriesea mexicana
TAGCACAAAAGTCAAAGCCATCCAAACCATGCTTAACCTAACCTAACCTAACCGAACGTAGTGTAAATAAACATAAAGCGCCTACACCACTATTGCCGGGCTCCCGACCGCCAAGCAGAACATATTAGAGGAGAGTACGGCGCAGGGGTCCATAGAATTGCAGTGCCTATCGCAAAAGTCAAAGCTAACCATTCCCAACGTAACCAAACGTATCATAAGCAAACGTAATCTAATTCAAACTAACTCCCAGAGACTACTATTACCGGCCTACGCAGTGCCAAGCAGAATATACTAGGGCACGGTAGAGCTCTGCAACTATCAGCATTGCAGTTCATATAACAAAAGCCAGGTATTCCCTGACAAAGCCTAACCTAACCTAACGCAACCGAACGCAACGCAACCGAACGTAACGTGCAGCGACCACTATTTCTGGTGTCTCCG
>NW_017091181.1:0-441 GCF_001483705.2 Eufriesea mexicana
TATCCTAGCCTAGCCAAGCCAAGTGCAACCTAACTCAACCTAGCGTGCCCAGGTCAATATTGCTGGCCTCCCCAGGGCCAAGCTGAATACATTACAGGACTGTAGAACGCTGGAGTCCACGAAATAGCGGTGTACGGCGTAAAAGTCAAAGCAACCCAAACCTAACCTAACCAAACGTAACACAACCGTACGTTATCTATCTCAACCTAACGGGGCGAAACCACCATTACCGGCCTCCCAGAGCCAAGCAGAACACGCTAGAGCACAGCAGAGTGCAGAAGTCCACCGAGCAACAGTATGCAGCACAAAGGTCGAAGGTAGCCTGTCCTAACCTAACCAAACTTAACACTACCAAACGTAACCACACAGAACCAAAAATGCCGCCACCACCATTGCTGGCCTCCCCTGAGCATAGCGGTACATATTAGAGTAGAGAAGAGC
>NW_017091182.1:0-441 GCF_001483705.2 Eufriesea mexicana
CGTGCCGAGAGCACCACAGCTGGCCTCCGCATATCCAAGCAGAGTTTACTAGTGCTCGGCAGGGCGCATGGACGCACAGAATAGCTGCGTATAGCACACAAAGCCAAACCCATGTTGAGAAACCTTTTCCTAACCAAATCAAAGCGAACGGAACCTAACTACAGGAAATGTGCCACGAACATAATCGCTGGCCTCCCCAGAGACAAGCAGTACATATTAGAGCAGAGTGCAGCGCAGAAATTCAATGAATAGCAGTATATAGCACAAAAGTCGGAGCTATCCTAACCTAACCTAACCTAACCTTTTTTCTTTTCACGTGGGGGAAATCTTCCAAAGATACCCGCCCCCCTTCGGGGGGGGGGTTATGTGGGATTTTTGTCCACTAAAACCCCCACGATGGCCAGCCCTTCGCATTTCGGTGCGCCCTGGACTTCGCGGCGA
>NW_017091183.1:0-441 GCF_001483705.2 Eufriesea mexicana
AGAGCACAGT
Organism: Eufriesea mexicana; assembly: GCF_001483705.2. Classification (NCBI taxonomy): domain Eukaryota; kingdom Metazoa; phylum Arthropoda; class Insecta; order Hymenoptera; family Apidae; genus Eufriesea; species Eufriesea mexicana. Next base: position 11 of record NW_017091183.1, read on the forward strand.
AGAGTGGAGAAATCCACCGAATAGCAGTGTGTAGGGCAAAAGTCAAAGCCATCAATTCCCAACCTAACCAAGCGTATCATAGCCGCACGCAACCCAACTCAACTATAGTACCATGTCCACCATTGCCGGCCTCCTCAAAAGAAATCAGAGCACGTTAGGGGACGGTATAGTGCTGAAATCCACGGAACAGCAGTGTATAGCAAAAAAGTCAATGTTATCCTGAACAAACCTGACTAAACCTAACATAACCAAAAGCAACATAACACAACCTAATGTGCCGAGGGCACTATTCCTGGCGTCCACAGAGGCAAGTAGGGCATACTAGAGCACAGTAGAGCGCAAGAGTCTACCGCATTACAGTGTACATTACAGAAGTCAAATATATCCTAACCTAACCCAAGCAAACCGAACCGAGCCAAACGTAACATAAC
>NW_017091184.1:0-441 GCF_001483705.2 Eufriesea mexicana
GCGATTCTATGGATTTCAGCATCCTACTGTGCACTAATGTGTTCTGCTTGGCTCTGCGGATGCCAGCAATATTGGCCTCGGCACGTTAGGTTGAGCTATGTTACGTTTAGTTTGGTTTGGATGGGATAGCTTTGTCCTTAGCGCTGTGTTCTGCTATTAGGTGGACATCTGCACCCTACAGTGCTCTAAAAATTTCAGCTTCGCTCAGACAAGGCCAGCAAAGGTGGTCTCGCCGCGTTATGATAGTCAGGCTACGTTCGGTTAGGTTGGTTTAGACAATGTATGGTTAGGATAGCTATAACTTTTGCGCTCAACGCTGCTATTCGGTGGACTTCTGCGATCTGCTGTGCTCTAGTATGGCCAGCCTGGCCCTGTGAGTGGCAGCAATAGCGGCCTCGGCACATTAGGCTGAGACAGGCTACATTTCGTTATGTTCTGTTT
>NW_017091185.1:0-441 GCF_001483705.2 Eufriesea mexicana
GGTTTGGGGATAAGAACGACCCTCGCACTCATCCAATATACCGGGATGCAACCGGTCCTGAGGCAGCTGTCGAACAGCCGCTGCACCCGATTGCCACGCGTCTCCAGAGCCAGTGCAAAGGCTCGGCCTGGGATTCCGTTAAAACCGTGGCCGGTGATCCTCGCCCCCATAAGGTCGAAGCTATCCAAACCTAACACTACGTAACCTAACATAACCAAACGTAACCTAACCAAACCTAACGTGCCATATCACTGTTGCTCGGATCCCGAGAGTCGAGCAGAGTATAGTAGAGCAATGTATAGCGCAGAAACCACCGAACAGCAGCATACTGCACAAAAGTCGAAGCTATCCTATCCTAATCTGTCCAAGCGTAACATAACCGTACGCAGCATTGCGCAGGCTAACGTGCTGAGACCACCACAGCAGGCATCCCCAGAGGAA
>NW_017091186.1:0-441 GCF_001483705.2 Eufriesea mexicana
GGTCGTAGCTGGGAAGGACGCAGAGGCCATCTGGTATCTCGTAATCGGTAGGCGCGAGAAGCGTGCGTAGCAGCAGGCGGCCGCTACCCCGCAATTGCCTGCGAAAGAGACCACGAGTGCGCCGAGGAGAGCCGGCGGTAAGACGGGGCGCCGCGCCTCGCGGACGAGCTCCGCTCGCGCGCTTCCAGCGACAGCCGCGAAAGCAGGAGCGATGCCCGCTCGCGACAAGAAGAAGAGTGGTGACAAGCATGGCCCGATACATACGCGTCCGCGTCGCGGGCCGCCGTAGCGGTTTGGGTACACAAGGGCTCGAGTCTTTCTTGCGCGGAGGCTACCTCCGCTGTAAGAGGAAAGATAAATATCGTCGACATCGGGATGGAGGGCTTGCGCCTTCTTCGGGCAGCTTCCGGCGGTCTCCTCCTGGAGATCGGTGGACATGAG
>NW_017091188.1:0-441 GCF_001483705.2 Eufriesea mexicana
GCTGAATTGCAAAAGGTATCGCGGAAATTAGCATGCATACTTAATGCCGTGCATCACGGCGAATATTATCGATGCGTCCCGCGAATACAGCCGCGTGATGCACGACCGAGCGATGGCCTCTATTAAATTCGGCTCGACGCTAAATATGCTGATTCGTCGCTGCAGGTGGCAGAGGTGGTGGTGGTGGTGCTGATGGTGCTGGTGGTGGTGATGGTGGTGGTGGTAGTTAATGGCGACGTCGTTTCGTAGAGGAGAAGGCGAGCCATGGGGCCGACGACCGATTTTCACGGGACAACCGATAGGGGCACACGTGCCGGAGGAACGGGTTCCTCCGAGGGAATTCTTTTCTCGCCAGGAGGACCCGGTGGACGTGATCGCCACGATTCGTCGCACTCGCGAAAACAGCTTGCGCATATTTATCGCCGCCGTTAATAATGCACC
>NW_017091189.1:0-441 GCF_001483705.2 Eufriesea mexicana
CTGCTGTCCGCGGATATCTGTGCTCCAGTGTATTCTATTACCATATGCATGGCTCTGAGGATGCCAGCAATGAAGTTCTCGGCACGTTAGGTAGAGTTGCGCTACGTTCGGTTAGGTTAGGTTACGCTATGTTAGGTTAGGGTAGCTTTGACCTTCGCGTTATGAACAGTTGTTAGGTGGAATTCAACGCTCTACTCTGCTCTTCTTTTCTCTGCCCGTATCTGGGGCGTCCAGCAATTGTGGTCGCGGCACGTTACTTTGAGTTATGTTACGTTTGGATATGTCACGATTCGTTAGGGTAGGAAAGGATTTGTTTATCATTTGTATTGTACACTGCAATTCGGTGGACTTCTGCGCTCTGCTGTGCTGTAATTTGCCCCGCTTGGCTCCTGGGAGGCCAGCAATTGTGGTCTCGTCACGATAGGTTAAATTAGGCTGCGT
>NW_017091190.1:0-441 GCF_001483705.2 Eufriesea mexicana
AGCAGAGCACAGTAGATCATACAGATCCACCGAATAGCAGTGTATAGTACGAAGGTCGTAGCTACCCTAACGAAACTTAACCCTACCTATCCTAACCAAACGCAGCCTGGGTCAAACTGACGTGCCACGACCACTATTGCTCGCCTCCCCAGAGTCTATCAGAGTATAGTATACAAAATATAGACTGCAGAAATCCGCCGAATGAGCCGTCTACAGCACAAAAGTCAAAGAAGTCCTAACCGAGCCTACCTGACCTAACCAAACGAAACTCATCCTTGCTCATCATAACGTGCCAAAATCACTATAACTGGCCACTCGGGCGCTAAGCAGAGCATATTGTAGCACATCAGAGCGCAGAAACCCGCCGAATAGCTATGCATAGCACAAAGGGCAAAGTAACCTATCCTAACCTAGCCAAACGTTACATAACCGAGCGTAACA
>NW_017091191.1:0-441 GCF_001483705.2 Eufriesea mexicana
TCCCGAGAGCCAAGCAGAATATACTAGAACTCAACGGAGCACAGAAATCCTCCGAATAGCATTGAATGGCACAAAAGCCAAAGTAGCATGTCCTATCGTAGTCAATCGTAACATATCCAAGCGTAGCCTATCACAAACTAACACGGGGTACCACTATTGTTGGCCTCCACGGAGACAAGCAGAGTGGACTACAGCACAGTAGAGCGCAGAAATCCATCGCATAACGGTGTATTGGACAAAAGCCGAAGATAACCTAACCCAACCGTATCTAACCTAACCCAACCAAGCGTAGTCTAACCCAAAATAACACGCCGCGTACGCTATTTAAGGCCTTCGTAGATCAAAGTAGAGCGTATTAGGGCATGTTAGAGCACTGAAATCCACCGAAAAGCAGGGTGCAGCGTAAAAGTCGGAGTAGCATGTCGTAATACAGACAAACGT
>NW_017091192.1:0-441 GCF_001483705.2 Eufriesea mexicana
ATATACTGACATTCCATGGACCTTTGCGCTCTGCTCTCCTCTAATTTGCTCTGACCGGCGGTGGGGAGGCCAGCAGTAGGGGTATAGGCAAGTTAGGTAGGGATGGGTTGCGTTAGGTTGTGTTAAGTTTGGTCAGGCTTGGTTAGGTTATCTCTTACTTTTCTGCTTAACACCTCAGTGCGGTGGATTTCTGCGATCTGCTGTGGCCTAGTATATTCTGCTTGTGACTGCGGAGGTCGCCAATATTGGTGTCGGCACGTTAGGTTGTGTTCCATTATGTTTGGTTATGTTAGGTTTTGTTGAGTTAGGTTAGCACATCTATGACTTTTGTGCAACACACTGTTGTTCTATGGACTTCTGCGCTCTGCTGTGCGCTATCACAGTCGGCTTGTCTATCTGGACACCAGGAATAGTGCCCACAGCTCGTTAGGTTTACCTATG
>NW_017091193.1:0-441 GCF_001483705.2 Eufriesea mexicana
AAAGCTAAAACAGAATATATTATTGTTAATATAAACCTGAAAAGAAATGGATTAGTACGAGGTAAGAAAACGAATGAATAGAAACCATGAAGATTAACCAAGTGGAAAGAGCAAACCACCGACGAAACATTTGAATATTATACGAAATATACGAATGTTTATATAGAAATAAAATCTGGAAGAAAAATAATTAATATGTGAAGAAAATATATATATAATTAGTACCTTGAAAAAGAACTAGCCTAAAACCAACGATGAGACATGAAGAAACCAACGATGAGATATGAACAAACCAACGATGAGACATTTGAATATTATACGAAATATTCGAATTGTCAAACAAGAATAAATAGAAATGAAAAAGTAAAATCTGAAAGTAAAAAAAAATAATTAATTCCTGAAAGGAGCAAAAATAATTAAATTGTGGAAGAAACAAATAAT
>NW_017091194.1:0-441 GCF_001483705.2 Eufriesea mexicana
AGCTTTCCTTTCAACCTACTTCCTAAATTTCATCGTTATGTATATGAAATTGAAATGTGAAATAAAGTATACTATGACCTAAATATGTCATGCTTAATAGTATTATTGATAACATATGCTATAATTTGGCAGGATTCGTTGGTACTTAGTTACTCTAATAGCACGTTTTCCTTTTCTTCCTTATTCCATAGATACTCATTGTAGTTTGTCATTATAAGTTATGCAAATGACCAGATATCCAATTTTAGTTTCCCAAATAACTATCTCATTATCATATTTGTCGAAGATTAATTACCCTCTATAAGCTCAACCTACAATGATCAGAGTAGACGTCCTCCACAGTGATCACTTTATTTCTAGAAAAAGGAAGTAGATCTTTCGGCGAAGGTAGAATATGGGTTGCTTCTCCGCGCCTGTTTGACTAAAAAAATACGAAAATAT
>NW_017091195.1:0-441 GCF_001483705.2 Eufriesea mexicana
CTCAAAATGGTGTCTTCAATTGCTCTGCATAGAAAAAGTATCCTGCATTCTCCATTTCCTACCATTAGTACTCTTTTTGTTAATTTAATTGTCGATGCTTTCTTGGATAACTTTTTCATGTTTTCTGTATTTAGATGGCCCAATTTTCTGTACCATTACCAGCTTCTTGTTCGTCTCTACTAGTAATGCTATAGCCTGTATTTTTCTTTTTGATTCGTCTACAACATAAAGTCCATTAATGCACATCTTCCCTACTAATATCTTTTTTCTTCTTGTAAACTATTACATTATGTTTCTAGAACATTATTTCACCACCCTCAGAATTATCTTACCACATTTTGAGTTATCAGATGTATTGACATTAAATTCTGTCTTAAGTTTGAAACATACAGAACATTTTCAAATATACAGCTATCTAATTCAATTCTATCTTTTACTATA
>NW_017091196.1:0-441 GCF_001483705.2 Eufriesea mexicana
TACATTGCTCTGCCATACTTCGCTCGACTCTTGGGAGGCGAGCAGTAGAGTTTGTGGCACGTTAGGTTGTGTCAGGTTATGTTTGGCTAGGAGAGGTTCTACTAAGTTTGGTTAGGGTTACTTTGGCTTTCGTGCTGCAGACTGCTTTTCGGTGGATTTCTGTGATCTACAGCGCTCTACAATACTCTGCTCGACTCAGGTGAGTCGAGCAATACCGGTACTGGCACGTTAGGTTGGGCTATGTTGCGGTGGGTTAGGACAGGTCAGGCTGTATTTGGTTAGGATAGCTACGACTTTCCTTCTATACACAGTTATTCCGTGGATTTCTGTAATTAACTGTGCTCTTCTACATTGTGCTTGGCTCAGGGGAGGCCGGGAGCAGTGATCGCCGAACGTCACTTTGAGATATACTACGTTCCGTTGAGTTAGGTTAGGACATGT
>NW_017091197.1:0-441 GCF_001483705.2 Eufriesea mexicana
GGCTGGTTAGGATAGGACAGCATTGCTTAGCCTTTTTTGCTACACACAGTTATTCGGAGGATTTCTGCGCTGTACTGTGCCCCAACGTCTCCTGCCAGGCTCTTGGGATGCCGGCAATAGAGGTCTCGGAACGATACGTTGAGATAGGCTACGCTTGGTATGATTAGGTTTGGAGAGGTTAGGATTGGATATCTTTGACTTTTGTACTATACGCTGCATGCGGCAGATTCCTGCGCTCTACTGATCGCTGGTATATTTTTCGTGGTCATGGTGAGGCCTGAAATAGTGGCTTCGGGACATTGGGTTGAATCAGGTTACGTTTAGTTGTGTTACGTTTGGTTAGATTTGGATAGGATAGCTTCGACTTTTGTGGTATACACTGATCTTCGGTGGATTTTAGCGCTCTACATTGTTCTAACATGCTCTCCATTGCTCTGGGTA
>NW_017091198.1:0-441 GCF_001483705.2 Eufriesea mexicana
GCTTCCTGCGCGTGGCGGTGATCTTCAGCTACGGTTGCTTTATTCTAACTCTTCTATATTCCGTTCGTCGTATTTTCTATCGTTCGGTTTTAGCGTCTTACAATTATTATTTATATTACAATTTATTCTTATTACTATTATTGTTCATTAACAAATCTTAGTTTTATTACTATTTAATTTGTATAATACATACTCTTTGTTCTTACAGTATATGTTTCTTATTCCTACGTTTCTACTTCTACAACATATATATATATTCTTTATTCATATAACATATTTTATATTCGCTTTTAATATTCCTTATTCTTTATTCGTTACAAGGCTTTACAATACGGTCGGTAGTCTTGCACTTTAGATGGTTAATAAGTAGTGCGATATAATATTCGCATAATAGTGTCTCTATATAATATGTGTTCGCGCAATATGGAGCCCGCCGAGGCC
>NW_017091199.1:0-442 GCF_001483705.2 Eufriesea mexicana
CCATCAGCTAACACCGTAGAACTTGATTGATCTGTTCAATGATTATACAAACTCCACAGGTGTTCTAAAGTATTCAAAGGAATCAGATATGTTTAGAGGTATTTATACTTTCCCGAACGGTATTTTGTACATCCACCAATGGAACACTGTAGACAATGGATTAAGCGGCTCAGTGACGATTTATATACTATTGCAATTCTAGAATGGCAAGGAACTGATCCGTCATCCCTCGATACATTAGCAAATGACGAAATAGTACTGAGTACACCCATCGTCACTGTACTTTATCCGCAGGACAATTTTCTTCACTAATCAGCTGTTCAACAGCAATTCTAGGATAATTTATATATATATATAATATATGTCCATAGATATTTATAATTATCAGTACGGTAGTCGGTACATCCACCAATAGAGCACAGCCGCCGTTGGAATAGTCTGT
>NW_017091200.1:0-442 GCF_001483705.2 Eufriesea mexicana
GATTTAAATTCCACAGCAATGCTAGAAAGACAAAAGGGATCCATTATCGATCGAGATATTGACAAATGTCAAAAATTCAATGAGTTCAACCTTATCACATTTCAGTAGCCGTTGGATTAATTTGTTCACAGATGATTTAAATTTCACAACAATTCTAGAGTAATAAATGCATAGACTAGTTACATTTTGAAATACACAGAATAATCAGTACGGTGCTTAGTGCATCCATCAACAGAGCACTGCAGCCATTGAACTGATCTGATCAATGATCACAAAATTCTAAAGCAATTCCAGAATGACAAAAGACAGATACATTACTGCTCGACACATTAACAACTGACAACACAGAAGTCAGTACAGCCATTATCACAGTAGTGTAGCCGTTTGATTAAATTGTTCATTGATGATTTATACTTTACAGTGGTTCTAGAATAATCAATGT
>NW_017091201.1:0-438 GCF_001483705.2 Eufriesea mexicana
GCAAGAAAGTTGGCTCACCGCGACATTAGTCGTATATGAGAAAAAAATTGAAATTTCCAGACCGGTTCTATAGCATTACAATGGCTATAGTATGTCAGTAGTATCTTTCAATCTAATTTATGGAAGATAGATAGCCCACCACAATATTAGTCGAAAATGTCAATAAAATTTTATTTTCCAGTCAGATCCGATACCATTCCAATGGCTATATCACGTCAATATGATATTACCACCTTACTTATGCTAAAATGTTAGCTCACCACGATATTAGACGAAAATGTCAATAAAATTGAATCTTCCAGCCAGATTCTATAGTATTGCAACGGCTATAGCACGCCAGTAGGATCTTACCACCTAACTTATGCAAGAAAGCTAGCTCACCTCGATATTAGTCGATAATGTCAATAGAATTGAATTTTCCAGTCAAATTCCATTGCA
>NW_017091202.1:0-442 GCF_001483705.2 Eufriesea mexicana
GACACGCAATAGAGCGCAAGAATCCACCGAATAACAGTGTATGGCGCGAAAGGCACAGCTATACTTACCGGACCTAACATAGAGTAATCTAACCAAACGTAAAATAACGCAAACTAACGTGCCGAGACAAATATTGCCGACCTCCCCAAAGCCGAGCGGAGAATAATAGAGCACAACAGAGCGCAAAAATCCACCGATTATAATGATATAGCACAAAAGTCAAAGCTCTCCTGCACTCACATAACCAAACGAGACGCAACAAGGCATAATATGATTAAACATAACGTGCCGAAAGCACTGTTCCTGGCCTCGCCAGAGCCAAGAGGAACCGACTAGTGCACAGTAGAGTTCAGAAATGCACTGAATAGCAGTGCATAGCACAAAAGTCAAAGCCACCGTGTCCCAACCTAACCAATCGTATCATAACCAAACGTATCATAAC
>NW_017091203.1:0-442 GCF_001483705.2 Eufriesea mexicana
TTTCTGTGACAATTGTCTGACTACGACGTATGTACCACGTTGTTAGCGATTCTGCGATAAAAGCAATACGACGTGTATAGCACGTCTTTTCAGCGCAAGTGGTTAAGAGGAACGATTTTATTATTTATTTCGTGTTGTATTCATTTATACTATGATAAAATATATTTATTTTCTACAAAACAGGGAAGAATTGAATAGTTAGATTGAGTTTGCAGCTTTATCGCAATTAATTTTATAATTTATGGCGTATTTGAAGGCCGAAGCTTTTAATATTTCAGAAGCAAATATAAGTGATTTATACCACTTATGTGTACATATGTGTTGATATAATAAAGGAGCGATGCTTTAAGAAAGGGATGAGTGGGACAAGTATGCATGGGATGCCAATATCTAATGAATCCAGAATTTATCGTGATAAATGAGTGTGTGTGTAATAATTGAG
>NW_017091204.1:0-442 GCF_001483705.2 Eufriesea mexicana
TGTCATTATGGCTGTAATCAGTACTGTGTTGTCAATTGTTTATTTCTCGGGAAGTAATGGGTCTCCCTACTTTCCTTCTATAATTGACGTAGGATATGCATCATCAGTGGACGGATTATTAGAACGGCAAAAAGGCTCTGTTGGTAGATGTACTATGTACAATACTGTCAATTGTTAATATCTGTAGACCTACGCGTGCTATGAATTGATTATTTTTCAATTGCTTCGGAACTCACATAATCAGTGAAGAAAGTTGTCCAACGGCTACTATACTTTGATAGTGACTGTACTCATTACTGTGTTGTCAATTGCTTCTGTCTCTAGGGATAACGTATCTGTCCTTTTTCATCCTACAATTGCTCCAGAATATATACCACCAGTGAAAAGATTAATGCTACCGCAACAGTGCTCAGTTGATGGATGTACCGTGTACCGCACTGTC
>NW_017091205.1:0-442 GCF_001483705.2 Eufriesea mexicana
GAACTGCGAGGGTTCCCTCACAGGGTTGCTTTCCTGTGGTTCCTACGTGCTATCATTTGGTATCCTGATGGTCGTCTTGCTATGATAGGTAGCAGGTAAAAGGACGCAAAGGAAGGGATGCGTTTCGTCCTGGGCCTGCTAGTAGATTCGTCAATAAGGCTTTCTAGCAAGCCCTATCTTAGACGGGGTATACTTAGGTAGCATAGGAACTAACTGGTGTCTATGAGAGTCGATATTCGTTTAGGACTTGTCAGAAATCCCAACCCTCCGTTTTCTATCTAACGATGAGGGTGTGAACCAAAAATATATATTCAAGGTGCCAAATCTCCCTAATAAACAAAAAGGAACGAACGATAATTTATTCCCGCCTTCAGTACAATTCGACCTGTTTCAATTAGAACCTTCATTGTCGAAGGAAACCTTCAGAAAAATGGATACATGA
>NW_017091206.1:0-442 GCF_001483705.2 Eufriesea mexicana
AACGTAACATGCAGAGGCCTCTATTGCTGGCCTCGCCGGAGTCAAGCTGAAATTATTAGAGCGCTGTAGGGCGCAGAAATCAATATAATAGCAAGCTATAGCACAAAAGACATAGCTACCTTCTCCTAAACTAGACAACCGTAACGCAACCGAACGTATCCTAACATAAAATGACTGCCGCAACAACTATTTCCGGCCTCCGCAGAGCCAAGCAAGACATTCCAAAACGCAGTAGGGCGCAGGAACCAACTCAAAAGCAGTATACAGCACAAAAGCAAAAGCTATCCTGAACAAACTTTGCCTGTCTCAACTTAACCGGACGTAACCTGACACATCGTGACGTGCAGAGACCACCATTTCTGGTTTTCCCAGAACCAAGCTGAAGATACTAGAACGCTGTAGGCCGCAGAAATACACCCAATAGAAGAATACAGCGCTAAAG
>NW_017091207.1:0-442 GCF_001483705.2 Eufriesea mexicana
TTTCGTGTCTTCTCCAGCAACGCCGTGAATTTCTGCGCACTGCTGTGCAGTAGTACAGTCTGCTTTGCTCTAGGGTGGCCAGTAATAGTGGTCTCGGCACGTTAGTTTGTGTTATACTACGTTTGGCTAGATAATGTTACGTGAAGCTCGGACTGGTTATCTTTGACAGTCGTGCTGTACACTGTTATTCGGAGGATTTCTGCGCTCGACTGTGCTCTACTATACGCTGTTTGGTCCTGCGGAGGCCAGCAATAGCGGCCGCTGCACGTTACGTTGAGGTAGGCTACGTTTGGTTAGGTTATGTGCTATTGGGTTAGGTCAGGGTAGATATGACATTTGTGCTATACACTCCGATTCTATCTACTTCTGCGCCCTAATTTCCTCTAGTAAGTTCTGCTTGCCTCGGAGGGGTCAGCAATGGTGGTCGCAGAACGTTAGGTTC
>NW_017091208.1:0-442 GCF_001483705.2 Eufriesea mexicana
TGTATAGCACGAAAATCAAATCTACCCTAACCAAACATAACTCAACCTAACCTAACAGAACGTTCCCTATCTCAAACTAACGTGCCGCGGCCGCTGTTGCGCGCCTCCACAGAGATGAGCAGAGTATAATTGACCAATGTAGAGCGTAGAAATATACCGAACAGCGTTGTATAGCGCAAAAGACAATGTAGCCTATCCTGACCTAACCAAGCGTGACATGAGCAAACGCAGATAAGCTCAACCTAACGTGCGGAGACCACTGCTGATGGCCTCCCCAGATCCAGATAGAATGTACTAGAGCACAGCAGAGCGCAGGAATCCACTGCATTGCAGTGAAAAGCAGAAAAGGCGTAGATACCCTAACATAACCTGACCCAACCTAACCAAACCAATCGTAGCGTATCTCAATACAACCTGCAGGTACTGCCGTTCCTGGCCTCCC
>NW_017091209.1:0-442 GCF_001483705.2 Eufriesea mexicana
ATTACGTTTGTTATTTTTAATATTCTGTTCTTTATGTGTATAATTGTATTTGTTGTTTTTATATTTTATACATACTATAGTTATTATTATATTCGTTATTTATAATATTCGAGATATACTATACATGTTATTGTATTTAATATTTTTAATAATTTATACTTCTTCATTTTTATTATTATATTTGTTACTTTCAACATGTTACACTTCCTACAATTATTATAAGGAACGAGATTTATAAAATATATTATAAGGAACAAAAATTTGAATTCGGTTGATAATTGGATTAATAATTTTTATGTTTAAATTAATATTGCTATTTTTGTTATATACTACATTTTATAATTTTTAGATTTGTTGTACGTGAAAGAATAAGATTAATTTGGAATTTTTTATTCGATTGATAAATAATTTTGAGAGTAATTTTTATGTTTAAATTAATATT
>NW_017091210.1:0-442 GCF_001483705.2 Eufriesea mexicana
GGTCTCCCAAGTGTCGTGCAGAATATAGTAGATCAGTGTAGAGCGCAGAATTCCAACGAAGAGAAGTGTATAGCACAAATGTCTAAGCTATCCTATCCCAACCTAACCATACGCAACATAGCCAAACATAACCTAGCGAAACCCAACGCGCCATGGGCTCTATTTCTGTCCTCCTCAGTGCAAGGCAGAGAAGACTAGATCACAGTAGATCGCAGGAATTCACGAACAGAACGTTATAGCACAAAAGTTTAGCTACCTTTGCCTAACCTAGTTAAATAGAACATAACCAAGCGTAACCTGGCACAGCTTAACGTGACTAGACAACAATTGCTGACCTCCAGAGAGCTAAGCAGATCGTAGTAGAGCACAGTAGAGCGCAGAAATCGCCTGTATAGCAGTGCATAGCACAGAAGTAAGAGATACCCCATCCTAATCTAACCAA
>NW_017091211.1:0-442 GCF_001483705.2 Eufriesea mexicana
AAAAGGAGGGATGATCTTTTCGAGCAGAGTTATCTCAAACTTGCTAGTGAAAGGTTAGAGGAAGACACGAGAAAAATTGTTTGAAATTAAATACATCACTATTCAACCAAATCGCTTTTTGTGTCTCAACTTATTATAATAATATACATAGTTCCTTCATTATAATAAATTATTAAGCAAGAAAAGTGTGTACTACCGTTATTCGATTAACCACCTGCTGCCATAACCACCCCACTCGCTTATCCTAACACCTGCGCCAGGCCCAGCGAGACCCTTCGTTTCGCTCATTTACTAAAATTACCCGGAACACGAGGTTTTCCCGCGACGAAGGCGACGTGTTCGCAGGGAAATTGTCCGTCAGCCAGAGAGCCCGTGTTTCGAGATTTCGTCTGCCGAGCTATATTTACCGAGCGGCAAAGCGGGTTTGCAATTTCGCCGGAGA
>NW_017091212.1:0-442 GCF_001483705.2 Eufriesea mexicana
CGCCGAGCTTTCTCATGGAAGCTGGTGCAAAGCGAGTTGGCAGAGATTTGCTCGGTATTTTATGATACGCGTTTATGATTGCGAATTCGTTTTATAAATCTGGTTGATTATTACGCTTGCTAGAGTAGGAAGCAGTAGGAAGCTGTGTGAACGAGGGAACAATACTACAATAGATGTCACTGTGCATTATCTATGTGGCGTGTAGGATAACGTTAATAGTTTGATCAGGAATGATTTTTAGTTTAGGCAACCTGAAATTCTATTTAAATTCCAGTTTTCGAATTGAATAAAGGGTACCGTTGACAACTTGAAATAGAATAACTGGTCAAACTCGTGAGTTGTCGAATATTAGAATTATATTGTATTATATCAACCTTGAACTGTTTTAACTCTTTGACTGCCACGCCGAAATCACACGTTTCTATCAGAACGCCACGGGAGT
>NW_017091213.1:0-442 GCF_001483705.2 Eufriesea mexicana
ACCTAACGAGCGGAGCCCACTATTGTTGACCTCCGCATTGCCAAGCAAAACTTACTTGAGGAGAGTAGTGCGCAGAAGGCCAAAGAATGGCAGTGTATAGCACAAAAGTCAAAGCCATCCTGTCCATGCTTATTTAATAGTTACATACACACATGTAACATAACACAACCTAAGGAGCGGTGTCCGCTATTGCTGGCCCTCCCAGAGTAGAACAGAGCATATTAAAGGTGAGTAGATGGCAGAAGGCCAAAGAATGGCATTGTATAGCAGAAAAGTCAAGGCTACCCATTCCTAACACATACTAACCTAGCCTGACTCAACGTAACCGAACACAGCCTAAAGGGCCGAGACAACCACTGCTGGCCTCCTCAGAGCCAAGCAGAGAGTATTAAAGCACAGTGGAGTGCAGACATCCACCGAATAGCAGTGTATACCACGAAAG
>NW_017091214.1:0-438 GCF_001483705.2 Eufriesea mexicana
CCATTGCAATGCTATAGAATCTGGCTGGAAAATGCAATGTTATTGACATCTTCGACTAATACCTTAGTGAGCTAACTTTCTTGCATAAATAAGGAGGAAAGGTTCAATTGGCGTGCTATAGCCATTGCAATAGCCTGGAATCTGGCTGGAAAATTCAATTTTACTGACATTTTCTTCTAATATCGTTGTGAGGTACCTTTCTTGCATAAATAAGGAGGAAAGACTCTATTCGCATGCTATAGCCACTGCAGTGCTACTGAATCTGGCTGGAAAATATAATTTTATTGACAGTTTCGACTAACATCTTGGTCAGCTTTCTTTCTTGCATAAGTCAGGAGGAAAGATACTTTTGGAGCGCAATAGCCATTGCATTGGTGAAGAATCTGGCTGGAAAATTCAATTTTATTGACAGCTTCGACTAATATCGTGGTGAGCTAA
>NW_017091215.1:0-443 GCF_001483705.2 Eufriesea mexicana
CTACCGTATGGTTTAGATTCCTGTATTCAGTACCATGCGGTCAATAATTATTATCTCGAGGGACAATGGATCTGTGTTTTGTCATTCTAGAGTTGTTATAGAAACTAAATAATCGCTGAACGGATTAATCTAACGGCTACAAGCCACTGATAGTGAATGTGCTAAGTTCCGTGATGTCAACTTGAAGTACGTATAGACGCAACCGCGGTAAACGTCGGTTATTCCAGAATTACCTTCGATTGTACATCACCAGTGAATAAAGTGGTCGAGCAGATAAATTTGTGTGTCGGTGGCGGTACTCAGCTCTGTGCTGTCAAATGTTAATGTCGCGAAGGATAATGGATATGTATTTTGCCATCCTATTACTGTTATAGGATAATTATCCTCATTAATCAGATCAATCGAACGGCAACTGTGTTGCATTGGCAGATGTACGAAGTAAC
>NW_017091216.1:0-441 GCF_001483705.2 Eufriesea mexicana
ACACGCAACCATACATCCATACATATGTCCGTTCATACATCCATCCATACATCCATACATACACCAATCCATATATCTATCCATACTCCCATACATACATCCATACATACATGCATACATAAACCCTCACATTCATCCATACATACATCCATACGTACATAACTCAAATACATCCATACATCCGTACATTCGTCCATCCGTTCCTAAGTCCATCCACACTTACACCCATCCGCAGCTCCATCCACCCATACATACAGCCATACATACATCCATACATACATCCATACAAACATCCATCCATACATCCGCCCTTCCGTCCATCCAAACATCCATTTATTCACGCACCCATTCATACCTCCGTGCATCCGTACATCCAAGCATTCGTACATTCATTAACCCATACATCCATACATCCATACATCCGTACATCCGTCCACCCAC
>NW_017091217.1:0-443 GCF_001483705.2 Eufriesea mexicana
CATTGCTGTGTATATCATAAAAGTCAAGGATATCCTAACATAACGTGATCCAACCTCACCTAACAAAACGAAGACACATATCCTATCGTGCCGCGACCACTCCTGATGGCCTCCGCGGAGACAAGCAAATCAGATTAGAGCACACTAGGATGCAGAAATCCACTGGAAAGCAGTGTAAAGAGCGAAAGTCTAGGGTACCGTATCCTAACCTATCCAAAGGGAACACAAGTGTGCGTAACTTATCAGAACCTAACGCGCCGAGACCACTATTGCTGGCCCACCCACAGCCAAGCAGAGTATACTAAAGGACAGTAGAGCGGAGAAATCCACCGCATTGCAGTGCATAGCGCAACACTGAAAGATAACCTAACCAAACTTGACCCAACCTGACCTACCCAGACGAAGTGAAACTCAACATAGCGTTACAAGACAAATATTGCTGC
>NW_017091218.1:0-442 GCF_001483705.2 Eufriesea mexicana
AGTTTAGACTTCCGTGCTATACCCTGTTAACCTCCGACTTCTACGCTGTATTGCGTTCTAACGCTTGCTGCTTGGCTCTGGGAATGCCAGCAATTGTGATCTCTGCGCGTTAGGTTTTGTCATGTTACGTATCGTTTGGTTAGAGTTAGGCTGTGTTCGGTTCTGTTCTGTTGGCTTGGACAGGGATTTGGTAGCATTGACTTTTTCGATATACACTGCGATTCTATGGATTTCTGCGTTCTGCTCTCCATGAATGTATTTTGCTTGACTCTGTGGATGCAAGCGATTGTGGACGCGGCACGTTACTTTAAGTTAAGTTTGGTCTGGTCATGTTACGATTCGTTAGGTTAGGTGGGGGTGGCTTTGTCTTTAGTGCTGAAGACAGCAAATAGGTGGATTTCTGCGCCCTACAGTGCTCTAATATTTTCAGCTTGGCTCTGGG
>NW_017091219.1:0-443 GCF_001483705.2 Eufriesea mexicana
ACATATTACAGGACAGTAGAGCGAAGAAGTCCACCGGCTCTCAGTGTGCAGCACAGAAAATGAGGATATCCTATCCCAACCTGGCCTTACCTATCCTAACCGAACGTAGCATAACTCAACATAACGTTCCGCGACCACTGCTGATAGCATGCCCAGAGCAAAGCAGAATATGGTAAAGCGAAGTTGGTCACAGAAATCCACCGAATATCCGTGTGTAGCGCGAAGGTGGAGCTACCCTAACAGAACGTAACCTAACCTAACCCAACCAAACGTAACATATCCCTACCTAACGTGCCATTACCGCTATTTCTCACCTTCCCCGTGCCGAGCAGAATATATATAACAATTTTGACCGTAGAAATCCAACGAACAGCAGTCTATAGCACAAAGGGCAAAGAAATCCTATACAGAACTACATATCCTACCATACGGAAAAGTAAGCA
>NW_017091220.1:0-443 GCF_001483705.2 Eufriesea mexicana
TTGCTCTGGGACGTCCAACAGCAGTATTCGCGGCACGCCCTGTTGAGTTACGCTACCTTCGGTTAGATTACGTATGGTCAGGTTATGTCGGAATATGTCTGGTCTTTTAGCTTTAAACCTCAATGCGGAGTATTTCTGCTCTCTGCTCTGCTTCCGCATATTCTGCTTCGCTCTGCGGAAGCCAGCAATATTGGTCTCAGCGCGTTAAGTCTAGATTGGCTACGTTTGCGTTCGGCAAGTTTGGACATGTTAGGAGAGACTAGCTTAGACATTTGCGACATTCACTGCTATACGGTGGATTTCAGCGCTCTACAGCGCATTACTATATTCTGCTTGGCTTTGGGGGGGAGGGGGGCAGTAGCAGGGTTCGCGGCGCGCTTCGTTGGGCTACCATACGTTTTTTTAGGTTATGTTAGTCCAGGTTAGGTTGGGGCACCTTCGTC
>NW_017091221.1:0-443 GCF_001483705.2 Eufriesea mexicana
CCAACGTAACTGAACGTAACATGACTCAACATAACGTGACGAACCACAATCGCTGGCCTTGTCAGAGCCAATCCGAAACTATTAGAGCACTGTACGGCACAGAAATCCGCACAATAGCCGACTGTAGCACTAAGGTCAAAGCTACCCTCTCCAAACCTAACCGATTGTAACATAACCGAACGTATCCAAACACAGTCTATCGTGTCGCGACCTCTATAGCTGTCCTGCCGTGAACCGAGCAGAACACACTAGTGGAGAGCAGAACGCAGAAATCCATAGAATCGCATTGTATTCAGAAAGGTCAATGCCACCCAGACCTAACCCAAAGCAACAGAACACAACCAAGCATAGCCTAACACAACCTGACGTGCCGAGACCGCTATTGCTGCCCTCCCAAGAGCCAAGCAGGACATACTAGGGCACAGTAATGCAAAGAAGCCTTT
>NW_017091222.1:0-443 GCF_001483705.2 Eufriesea mexicana
TCTGCTGGAAGATGCACTATATGCCGTATTAACAATTGTAAATATTACTAGCCACCGCAGCAACGTATATAGGTTATCCTATTGTCACCTTTAATAAATGATGCCCGTAAGCACACTTTTTTTTAATAGCATTTATTATTAGTATTATTAGGATGAGACCTCCTCATCTACAACTCTCGATGTCACCAACAACTTCTGATCTATTAACACATTAGTACGACGCTACATCTGCCCTCTACTTCCCTGTTTCCAGCCACAGGCTGGCACGAGTGACGTAAAGCGCGCCTCGCGGAAGCTTTTCCTACTACTGAAGCTTAGCAGGCATCTCACACTATATACACTCATTGACGTAGCGGTGGTAAAAGTTATACATACTTCAACTGTCACCTTCGAATTTCCTCATCAGTGGACAAAGTTCTCCAACGGCAGCAGTACTGTGATGA
>NW_017091223.1:0-443 GCF_001483705.2 Eufriesea mexicana
GCCGTTGTCCGGGGCGGAGTGGTGCTGGCGGTCGGTGTGGATATCGCCAACGCCATCAACACCCTGCCCAGGGCCGCCATCCGGTTTGCCCTGTTGTACCACTGGGTTCTCAATACATGATGGCGGTGATCAGCCAATATTCGACCATTTGGCTGAGCGCTCGATCGAGTATCCCGGACGATACCCGACCGTCGTGCGGGCGACGGACTGCGGGGTTCCACAGGGATCGGTACTCGGGCCGATCCTCCGGGACCTCGCGTACGACGCCGTGTTGCGCACTCCCATCCCCCGCGGTGTGAGACTGACGTGTTACGCGGACAACACGGTTGTGATGGCCGCCGGGCAGAATTGGGAGGCGGCCGCGCTGCGCGCAGAAAGCGACATGGCCCTCGTCGGGAATAGCGTCCAGCGGCTGGGGCTGTGTATCTCCCCGAGAAGACCGA
>NW_017091224.1:0-443 GCF_001483705.2 Eufriesea mexicana
CTCGGGTACCCAAACCGCTTCGGCAGCCTTCGACTGCGGCCGTTTAAGGATGGGGCCCTGTTTGACGCCGCTGTTCTTCTTGTCGTGACCGGTCATCGCTCCGGTCTTCGCGGCGGTCGCGGGAAGCGAGCGAGCGGAACTCGTCCCCGAGGCGCGGCGCACGGTCTTACCGCCGGTTCCCCTCGTCGCACTCGTCGGCACTCTCGCGGAAAGTTGCAGGGCAGCGGCCGCCTGCCGCTGCGCTCGCTTCCCGCGCCTACCGATGACGAGAGACCAGCTGGCCTCTGCGTCCTTTCCGGCTACGACCGGGGCCGTGGCCGGCGCCTTCGCCAGATCGTCAGCTGGCCCGCCACGGGATGCGCCCGCGACAGTATTCGCCGAGGCCACCAGACCAGGCCGCGCGCGCAGACCGGCGGCGGAGCTCGATTGCTCCGGCGCTCGGG
>NW_017091225.1:0-443 GCF_001483705.2 Eufriesea mexicana
TGCTCACTGCAGTGCTGTGGATTCCTGCGCCCCTCTGTGCTCTAGTACATTCTGCTTGTCTCTTTGGGGGCCAGGAATAGTGGTCTCGGCGCGTTAGGTTGTGTTATTCCGCGTCTGCCAATGACACGTTTGGTTATGTTAGGGCATAGTACCATAGACTTTTGTGCCATACACTCCTATTCGGTGAGTTTCTGCCATTTACTGTGCTCGAATATGGTCTGATTTGATCTGGGATGGCCAGTAAGTGTGGTCTCGGCACGTTAGGTAGTTATAGGTTACGGTTCATTAGGTTAGGTTGGGAATGTTTTGTTACGGTTTTTTTGTCTTTCGTGCTATACAATGCTTTTCGATGGATATCTGTGATCTGCAGTCCTCTGCTACAATCTGCATGGCGCTGGGGATGACAGGAGCCGTGGACGAGACACGTTATGTTGAGTTATGCT
>NW_017091226.1:0-443 GCF_001483705.2 Eufriesea mexicana
TATCTTCAGCTTTTGTGCTATTCACTACAATTCGCAGGATTTCTGCGCTCAACTGCTCCCTAGTACGTTCGGCTTATCTCCCTGGAGGTCAGCAATAATGGTATCGTCCTGTCAGTTTGGGTTAGGTTACATTTGGTTTTCCTACGTTTGGCAATGTTAGGACATGCTACTTCGACCTTACTGCTATACACTGCTAGTAGGTGCATTTTTTCGCCCTACAGTGCTTTAATATTCTCAGCTTGGCTCTGGCAAGAGCAGCAAGGGTGGTCTCGGCACGTTATTACGAGTTAGGCTACGTTCGGTTAGGTTGCGTCAGGACACGTTTGGTAAGGGTATCTTTAACTCTTGTGCTGTACACTGCTATTCGGTCGACCTCAGCGCTCTACACCGCTCTAGTATGTCCTGCTTGGCTCAGTGCAGGGCAACAATAGCGGTCTCGGCAC
>NW_017091227.1:0-443 GCF_001483705.2 Eufriesea mexicana
TTGCGATACTAGTTTAGATTGATTGCGATTGGTCACGGAATAAGTTTATTGGCGTGTGAGTTATGAGTCGTTGGAAAGTATGCACGATTTTTTTATTTTCGAATTACTGTAAATGTCATTTTAATATTTGCAGCTAGATACTATTAGATTTCCTGAAATTCCATGTTTTCTTTCAAATTTAATCTTGGCACCCAGGGCAAGACGCTCTAAATTTTCCTCGCAGCGAATGGATTAATATGTATTGCTGTGGTCTTAAGCACTTGATCGGAAAAGCGCCATAAAAGAGAAAAGAAGTGAAAGCGAGTGGAAACGAGGAAAAAAAGACATATCGGGGAAAACGGTCGTCAAGGAACAGGTGACGAATGGGTCTGTACTCGTTTCGGTGACTGGGGGGTGAGGAGAATTTTATGGAAAATTTGGAAAAGCAGGGGACAGTTCGCTAG
>NW_017091228.1:0-443 GCF_001483705.2 Eufriesea mexicana
ACCTCCCTATCATAAACCAACGATCAGTAACGTAAATCAACATAGCGTGCCGAGACCACTATCGCTGGACTCCCCAGAGCCAAGCAGAACATATTAGAGCACAGCAGAGAGGAGAAATCGAACGAAGAGCAATGTATAAGACAAAAGTCATGGATAGAGTGTCCTATCCTAACTAAACGTGACAAAACCGAACGTAACCAAACTCACCCTATTTTGCCGAGGACACTGCTGCTGCCCCCCAGAGGCAAGCAGAATACAATAGAGAAGGGATGAGCGCAGAAATCAACCGAATAGCTGTGTACACCGCAAAAACCAAGGCTATCGTATCCTAACATAACCAAGCGTAACATAAATATACGTAACATATATGAACCTAACGCGCAAAGACCACTATTGCCCGCTTCTCCAGGGCCAAGCAGAATACACCAGAGCCCAGCAGAGCG
>NW_017091229.1:0-443 GCF_001483705.2 Eufriesea mexicana
TTCCATTGTTTCCAGTTAATTATTTAATATTGCCGCCTTAAAATTATCTTCTTTAAACAATTGTTCTTTTTATATTCCATAAGAATTTCAATAACTTATCATAAATCGTAAGAGAAAAGAAATCATTTGTTAATTAGAGTTGTGTTTCTGAAACAAATTTACTGTACAAATAATTTTCTCCTGATATTCCATCTCCATAACCATAATATTTATCATTATCTCTTAAATTAGGTTAAGTTGAATCAATTACATAATAATATCATACCTTGGTTTTTATTTTTGAAGCATAATGGGCGCCTAAATTATTAATAGTTGCTTCCTTTGTTTAATGAATGCCCGCTCTTTCTCTCATTTCAATATAAACTGCTTAAAAATGATAATTATTTTCCACTCCACCAGTAATTGAAATACATTTACCAAATTTATTTTTGGCAAATAAATTG
>NW_017091230.1:0-443 GCF_001483705.2 Eufriesea mexicana
TTGTTTAGGTTTTTTCGGGTTAGGATTGAATATCTTTGACTTTTGTGCTGTACACTGGAATGCAGTGGGTTTCTGCGCTCTTCTGTACGCTGGTATATTCGGCTTGGTTCTGAGGTGGTCAGTAATAGTGGTCTCGCCAAGTTAGGTTGAGATTGGCTACGTTTGGTTAGGCTATATTAACTTTGGTTGTGCCTTGGAGCCTTGGACTTTCGCGTTTTCCACTGGCATTCGATGGACTCCTGCGTTCTACTGCGCTCCGATATGTTCCGCTTGGCACTGTGGTTACCAACAACATTGGTCTAGGCACGGTCGGTTGGATTATGTGGCGCTTGGTTATGCTGCGTTTGGATAGGTTGGGACGGGTTTGCTATGACAACTGCGCTATACATTGCTATTCGGTGAATTTCTGCACTCTGCACTGCCCTGATATGTTCAGCACGGCT
>NW_017091231.1:0-440 GCF_001483705.2 Eufriesea mexicana
TTATGCAAGACGGCTAGCTCACCAAGATATTAGTCGAAAATGTCAATAAAATAGAATTTTCCATGCAGATTCTGGACGATTGCTGTGGCTATAGCGCGCCAATGGTATCTTTCCTCCTCATTTACGCGAAGGAAGATAGTACACCACTTTATTAGCCGAAAACGTCTATAAAATTGAATTTTAGAGCTCGATTCTATAGCTCCGCAATGGATATAGCAGGCGAGTAGAATCCTTCCTCCTTATCTAAGCAAAAAAGCTAGCTCATCACGATATTAGTCGAAAACGTGGATAAAATTGAATTTTCCAGCCGGATTCTATAGCTATGCAATGGCTATAGCACGTCAAAGGAATCTGTCCTCCTTATTTATGCACGAAAGTTAGCTCTCCACGATATTAGTAGAAAATGTCCAAGAAATTGAATATTCCAGCCAGATTCTAAA
>NW_017091232.1:0-443 GCF_001483705.2 Eufriesea mexicana
CCAATAGAGACAAGAAGTAGCAAACTTGGCGCAAGTTCAACGAGGCGAAGCATGGTCTTCCCTTACGCGTATGAGAAGAAGAAGGATCCTAGGACTAGGTACATACCCTTGATACCCGAGGAAGACTTGGGAAGATCTCACTTCTCGATTGAAAGGGAACGTTGAAACGACGAATCGAAAACTTGTGTTTTCGACGATAATTTATTGTTGGAACTATTGTTGAAAATATGTTTTTATTCTGACTAATTTGCGAATCTTTATTGACTTTTCTTGCTGTTTGTAGACGTTGATTACGATTGCGTGGAAATTGTGTTTCGAGTTAGCGATATGTTCAACGTGGTAACATCGATCACTGGAAATTGATGACTTTATAAAGAACGCTTTAAAGATGTTTTTGGTAAAAATTGGAGCCTTAACTTTATTTTTGTATATAGGAATTTTTT
>NW_017091233.1:0-443 GCF_001483705.2 Eufriesea mexicana
CGTTCCACAATGCTCCACTATAACTAGCTACACACTGGGGAAGCCATTAATAGTAGTTCCGGTACGTTAGGTTGAGTTAGGCTACGTTTGAGTAGGATGTGTTTGCCTTGGTTATGTTTGGATGCATTTGGCTTTCTTGCTATACACTGCTCATCGGTGGACTTCTGCGCTCTTCATTGCTCTACTATACTCTGCTCTACTCTCTGGAGGCCAGCAATGATGGTAGCGGCAATTTAGTTTGTGCTAGAATACTTTCAGCTAGGTTAGGTTACGTTGCGTTAGGTTAGGGTAGCTTCAACTGCGGTGCTACACACTGATATGCTGTGGAACTCCGCGCCCTGCTGTGCGCTATCACTATCTGTTTGTGTCTGTGGACGCCAGGAACAGCGGTGGCGCGAAGTTGGGCAGTACTACATTCAGCTTGGTTAGGATAGGCTTGGCTA
>NW_017091234.1:0-444 GCF_001483705.2 Eufriesea mexicana
GTGTATTTAAAATTCGCAGAGTATTTAAAATTCGTAGAGTATTTAAAAATCGTAGTGTATTTAGAATTCGCAGTGTATTTAAAATTCGCGGAGTATTTAAAAATCGTAGTGTATTTAAAATTCGCAGAGTACTTAAAAATCATAATGTATTTAAAATTCGCAGAGTATTTAAAATTCGTAGTGTATTTAAAGTATTATTTAGTCTATTTAACACTGAACATACCATAACCTAAGTAACAATTTTCTAATTTCTTATTGAAAATTCCGTATTCAGGACAATTGTGTTTACTTGACTTTCCGATTTTTCTATTAATAATTAATAATAATAATAATTATTTACTATTAATTATTACTATTATTAATATCAACATTGATCTTCCATCCGCCACTAACAATATACACCTACGAAATTTTCAAATTTCTTTCCTTTTATTCTTCTTCATT
>NW_017091235.1:0-443 GCF_001483705.2 Eufriesea mexicana
ACGCAGAAAAGGTTGCTCACTACGATATTTGTCGAAAATGTCAGTGCAATTGAGATTTGCAGTCTGACTCTAGTGCAATGCAATGCCTTCAGCAAACAAATAGAATCTTTCTTTCTTAAATATGCCGAAAAGTTTACACTCCAAGATATTTGTCGAGAATGTCAATAAATTTGACCTTCTCAGACAGATTCCATTGCTATGCAATGACTACAGCAAACCTATGGGATCTTCCCCCCTTATTTATGCAGAAATGCTAGCTCACTACGATATTAGTCGAACATTTCAATAAAATTGTAATTTCCCGCCACATACAACGGCAATGCGGTGGCTATAACAATCCAATAGCATCTTTCCACCTTATTTAGGCAGAAATGGGAGCTCACCACGATATTAGCCGAGAAAATCAATAGAATTGACCCTTCCAGTCAGATTCTACTGCAATG
>NW_017091236.1:0-444 GCF_001483705.2 Eufriesea mexicana
TGCGATCTACTGTGCTCCAGTATACTCTGCTTGGCACTGGGTATGCCAGCAATTTTGGTGTGAGCACGTTATGTTGTATTACGCTACGTATGCTTATACCACTATTGGTTCGGTTAGGACATCATATCTTTGATTTCTGCGCTATACACTCGGATTATATGGATTTCTGTGCTCTTCTCCCCTCTAATGTTTGCTTCTGGGGTCTAAGGAGCGCAACAATATTGGTTTCGTCACATTGCGTTTAGCTATATTACATTTGGTTTCGTTTCGTTTGGCTTGATCATGATATGATAGTTTTGACTCACACGCTATACTCTGCTACACGGTGGATTCCTGCTCTCTGCGTTGCTCTACTACTATTTGCACGACCCTCGGGAGGACAGCAATAGTGGTCGCGGCAAGCAATGTAGAGCTTGGAAATGTCAGGATACGTTAGTAAGGATT
>NW_017091237.1:0-444 GCF_001483705.2 Eufriesea mexicana
GTACTATACACTACTAATCGGCGGACTTCTGCGCACTACATCGCTCTACTACCCTCTGCTTGGCTCCGAGGGCGCCAGCAACAGTGCTCGTGGCACTTTTGGTTGTGTTAGGGTAGGTCAAGTTTAGTTAGGATTGCTCTGACATTTGTGCTATACACACACATACGGCAGATTTATGAGCTCTAACTCGCTCTAGTGTATTCTGCTTGGCTTTAGCGAGGCCAGCATGTGAGGTGGCGGCACGTTAATCTGAGTTATGTTACGTTTGGCTATGTTTCGGGTGGTTAGGTTAGGTTAGGATATCATTCACATTTGGGCTATACACTGCAATGCGGTGTATTTCTGCACTCTACTGTGCGCTCGTATATACCGCCTGGCACTGTGGAGCCTAGAAATATTAGTCACGGCAAGTTAGGCTCTGTTGTGTTACGTTCGGTTATGTTA
>NW_017091238.1:0-444 GCF_001483705.2 Eufriesea mexicana
ACCTGACCAATCCTGACCTATCCAAACGTACTGTAACTCAACATAACGTGACGAAACAAATATCCCTGGGCTCCCCAGAGCAAAGCAGAACATATTCGAGCACGGTAAAATGCAGAAATCCAACGATTAGCTGTGTAGAGCACAAAAGTCAAAGTAGCTTACCCTAACCTAGCCAAACGTAACATATCCAAACGCAACGAGACTCAATCTAAATGACGAGGCAATTATTGTTAGCCTGCCCAGAGCCATGTAGAATATACCAGACCACAGTAGTGCGCATATATCCACCGCACTCAAGTGTAAAGCACATGAGTCAAACATACCCTAACCTAACCTGACCTAACCTAACATATACAAACGTAGTGCAACTGAACATAACGTGATGAGGCACATATTGCAGGAACCACAGAGCCACGCAGAATATATTAGAGAACAGAACAAAGC
>NW_017091239.1:0-444 GCF_001483705.2 Eufriesea mexicana
AGAATATGCTATAGCGCAGTAGAGCGCGTAAGTCCACCGAAAAGCGGTGTGTAGCATAAGAGTCAAAGAAATCCTATCCTAACCTAACCAATCGTAGCACTGCCAAACGAAGAATAACAAGACCTGTCGTGCCTCGACCACTATTCCTGGCCTCCCCAGGGACGAGCAGAGTATAGTAGAGCCAAGTAGATCGCAGAAAGTCACCAAATAGCAATGCATTGCACGAAAGTCAAAGATATTCTAACCAAACACGGCATAACCAGACCTAACCAAACGTAGAATAACTAAGCGTAACGAGCCGAAGCCTCTATGGCTGGCCACCCCAGAGACAAGCACGACGCATTAGAGCCGAGTACAGTGCAGCAACTCACCGAATAGCATTGTATATCACAAGAAACGAAGCCACTCTGACCCAAACTAACCTATCATAACCTAACAAAACGT
>NW_017091240.1:0-444 GCF_001483705.2 Eufriesea mexicana
GCTGCGCATTTCGCTTTTGGATGGAAGCATGCCTTGCTGCCCAGCCGCTGGTTGGAGCGGCGGCAGAGCCCGGCGCAAACCGGGCACATTGGTGCAGGCGCACTACACACACCGGCACGGTGGCGCGCCGCGAAACACCTGAAGCAGTTGCGGTCCACCGCGCTAGGGTATCCGTTCCTTGCGTGACCGAACGCAAGGCAACGGAAACACTGGAGGCGACGTGCCACCAAGGCCACTACACGTGCCTAAGACCAGCCGACGCGGAACCGCCCGAAATCGACGGCATTTCTCGCTGTAGCGAGTGGACGCTGGGACCATACGCAGCCCATCCCCGAAGCGGAAGTCCAGGTCACTCAGGTCCTTATTTCCGCCTCGACGAAATCACCGACCCTGTCCTGGGCGGCGGCACCGCGCTGGATGTGACAGAGTCGTCGAGCCCTCTCA
>NW_017091241.1:0-444 GCF_001483705.2 Eufriesea mexicana
AGTCACACTTTCGATAAAAGTACAATGTTCCTTGCATACTAGATGCTTACAACTATGAGAAACGAAAAGGGCAAACTTAATTACGTCAAATGTCCTTGTTTACGAGACACTTTATATTCGAAGATGATGTTACTCGTTTTCTGACTTTTGCGAGGTTCTTCACTCTGCTAAAAAAATAATAATTCATTAAATTGTATAAAAATTGTAAAATAGGTATCTAGAACGTTATGATATCCAATCGAAGGGGCACTACTAAACTAGCTATATCTTCGACAATTTTCAATATTTTTTCCTGAAAAAAATTGCGTATACTCCTTAAATATAAGTCAAAATCATGCCATAAATCTTGACACTATAATGTCTTCATGGTTCTTTAAAAAAAATCTGAAACGGCACCTAAAGTGTTAACCTCTAGACTAGAATACCGCCTTAATGGAAACATTG
>NW_017091242.1:0-442 GCF_001483705.2 Eufriesea mexicana
CGTATGGATGTACGTATGAATGGATGTAAGGATGAAAGGATGTATGGATGTATATATGTACGGATGTATGGATTTATGTATATATCGTTGTGTGGATGAGTGGATGTATGGATGGATGTATGTGTGAATGGCAGGATGTATGAATGGATGGATTGATTTGTGTACAGGTGTATGAATGTATGGATGTATGGATGAATGGATGTGTCGAATGATAGACGTACGAATGGACGGATCTATGGATGTATGGATCTGTGGATGTATGGATGTATGAATGGATGGATGTATGGATGTTTAGATGAATGGATCGATGGGTGTATGGATGGGTGCTTGTATGGATGGATGGATATATGGTTCGATGGATGTATGTATTTATGTCTGTATGGATGCATGCATGGATGGATGGATGGGTGGATGGATGTATGGATGGATGGATGTATGGATC
>NW_017091243.1:0-444 GCF_001483705.2 Eufriesea mexicana
AGCAGAATGTAGTAGAGGACAGAATACCACAAAAATCCGCGGAGAAGTAGAGCAAAGCACAATAGCCGAAGTAGTATACCCTAACCTAGTCGAGCGTAACATAACCAAACGTAACAAAGCTCAACCTAACGCGACGAGACCACTACGGCTAGTCTCCACACAGACAAGCAAACTATACTACAGCAGAGCAGAGCGCCGAAATCCACCGCACTGCAGTGTATAACAATGAAGTCAAAGACAACCAAACCATACCTGACCTAAGCTAACCTAACCAATCGTAGCGCAAAAGAACTTAACGTGTTGAGAACACCATTTTTAGCCTCCCCAGAGACAAGCAGAACGTACTAGAGCGTACGACAGCCCGGGAATCGACTGAATAGAAGTGTAGAGCGCAAAAGTCAAAGCTACCCTGTCCTAATATATTCAATTCTAACATGACCAAGC
>NW_017091244.1:0-444 GCF_001483705.2 Eufriesea mexicana
TTCACAACTTGGGTTGAAGGGGTTGTTTTTCCTGTCTTGGTTTCTGGGGATTTTTAAACAGAACTAAGAAGGTATTTTGATAACCCTGTCTACAAGAATCGACTTCTCTGGGATTTTTTAATAAGAAAACTATGACGCGATTTGCTATACTGTTAGGAATTTGGAATTACAATTTACAGTTAACGAGGAAATAAGAGGGTGAATTACGAGGGTGAGTTTCCCCCTTTTTTTCATTACTGTACAACTATTTTGTCATTTGCTATATTAATTATTTTACACATAATAATTTAAACATTCGCAACTTGGGTTGGAGGGGTTGTTTTTCCGGTCTTGCTTTCTGGGGATTTTTAAACAGAACTAAGAAGGTATTTTGATAACCCCTGTCTACAAGAATCGGAATTACAATTTACAATTAACTAGGAAATAAAAGGGTGAGTCACGAGG
>NW_017091245.1:0-444 GCF_001483705.2 Eufriesea mexicana
TTCTATTACATGTATTTGAATTGTAACAAAGTATCCTAATTAATTACTCAATTGAGAAGAAAAATTGTGAACGTGCAGGTATGAAAATCAAAGAACTGTATCACAATATTATTACAATCAGAAATTTATCATTGAAGGATCAATGCAAAGTCAATACAATGTAACGTAATCTGGTAATATAGATTACAATCTTAATTTGAAAATTTATACAAATCTACGAATTTTTAAAAAATTCTAATATTGGAAACTATCCACAATTTATTCGACTATTCTTTTACTCTGCAAGTTCAAGATTGCTTCTATCACATCCCAGTGACATGTCATTGACGACTAGTGCTCACCAAAGTCTCCCAACGAAGTACCCAAAAATACCATTAACAGTTTGAGTCCCAAGCAGCGCTTGAGGCTTTCGGAAGAACACGGTCAAAGAAGCCTGAACAACAT
>NW_017091246.1:0-444 GCF_001483705.2 Eufriesea mexicana
CCTACTAAGCTTGGACGGGGTACTATTAACTTTTGTGCTGCACACTGCTATTCGGTGAATTTCTGCGCTCTACTTTGCTCTAGCATGCCCTGCTTGGCTCTGGGAACGGAAACAATAGCGGCCTCGTAACGCTTGGTTGGCTATGTATGGTTATGTTACGTTGGCTTGGATTAGGCATGGGTAGCATTGTGTTATCCGATATACACTGCGATTATACGGATCTCTGCGTTCTACTCTCCACCAGCGTGTTCCGGTTGTCTCTGTGGAGGCCAGGAATACTGGTCGCGGCACGTTAGGTTGAGTTGGGTTATGTTTGGTTATTTTACGTATGGTTCGGCTAGGAGAGGATAGCTTTGACTTTAGCGCTCTAGTCTGCTATAAAGTGGATTTCTGCGCCCGACAGTCACAAATTATTTTCAGCTTGGCACCGTGAAGTTCAGCAAT
>NW_017091247.1:0-444 GCF_001483705.2 Eufriesea mexicana
AGTGCAAGTCCTTCGGGTCATTGATTTAATTGAAACTTTGTAGGTTTGTAGATTTCGTCATGTAGTTCAAGAATATATATTATTATAGTCGCAACTACTCAATAATTTTTGAGATATTTATTACTAAAGTTTTATTATATTCTTAATTATAGATTTATTTCCAACATTTTTAAAGTTGTGTTGTAGTCTGACGGCGACATTCAAAAATTCCTATTGTGGAGGTCCGGGGTTCGATTCCCGCATGTCCATAGTTTGGTAGTTTTTTCTCAATCTATTTTTTATTTTATATTCATTTTTTGCCCATGAAAACATTGTAAATAAACAATTGTAAATAAAATTACTGAATAAAGAAATTTATTTTTTATGTTTTCTTATGTTAGTATATATTTATTACAAAATAATAAGAATATTATACAAGAAAAACACTTTTCTATAGCAATCTTA
>NW_017091248.1:0-444 GCF_001483705.2 Eufriesea mexicana
CTGTGAAGGTGAGCAATAATGGCCTCTGCACGTTGCTTTAAGGTAGGCTACGTTTGGTTATTTTAGGTTGGGTCACTTTTGGGTTAGCGTATCATGGTCTTTTGTGCTTTACGCTGCAATACGACGGATTTCTGCACTCTAGTGTGCTCTGGTATATTCTCAATGCCTTTGAGGAGGACAGCAATAGCGGTCTAGGCACGTTAGGCTGAATTAGGTTACGTTTGGCTTTGTTATGTTTGGATATGTTAGGATGGGATAACCTTGACTTTCATGCTATAAACCGCTGTTCGTTGGATTTCTGCGCTCTACTGGGCCCTAGTATGCTCTGCTTGGCTCTGAGCAGGACTGCAATTGTGGGCTCGACACGCTATGCTCTGTTAAGCTACGTACGGTTAGGTTACGTTTGCCTGGGTTAGGATTGCGTAGCGTTGACTTTCGCGGTAT
>NW_017091249.1:0-444 GCF_001483705.2 Eufriesea mexicana
TCGCTTTTGTGCTATACACTGTTATTCCGACCATTTCAGCGTTCCATTTTACCCTGCTATACTCTGCATAGCTCTCGTGTGGCCTGCAATTGCGGTCGTGGCACATCAGTTTGGGCTGCGTTACTTCCGCCTATGTTACATTTGGTTGCGTTAGGATAGGATAGCTTTGACTTTTTTGCCACAAACTGCTACTTGGCGGATTTCTGCGCTCTACTGTGTTCTAGTATGCTCTGGCTGGTGCCGCGGATGTCAGAAATAGCGGTCTCGGCACGATAGGATGTGTCATGCTGCGTTCGGTTGGGTTACGTTTGGTTAGGTTAGGACACGATAGCTTTGACAATTATGCTATACACTGCTATTTGGTAGATTTCTGCGCTCATCTGTGCTCAAGTAGCTCTGCTTTGCGCCGGGGCGCCCGCCAATAGGGCTATCGGCACGTTAGGT
>NW_017091250.1:0-444 GCF_001483705.2 Eufriesea mexicana
TATCTGCGATACGATCTGATTAATTCAGACATACCCTGGTGTCCGAAGATTTTCGTGAGTCACTGTAAGTCCGAGCACCAGTTTACTGACGCGCAATATCACACTTTGCTTCGCAGAGCTCCGTTCAGTGGCGTCGTTCCAGCGGAGCGCACTGTCGTAACGAAAAGGTTAGGTTAGTTACATGACAGAAATATGCAGATGTGTTGCTTGTAATAAGCTGCAATAAAAAAACATAAATTTTGTATGATTTTATCATAAATAATTCCTAAATCACTTTTGCAATCACTCTGATAATTTATCGATAATTGTCGCGTCACTATTAAAAACTGTTTTAGAATAACATCACTAGTTCTTTACCAAACAGCTTATCACTAGTCTAAGGAATAATGGAGATGGACGTAAAACGTCAAATCTGAACTCGTCTCGTGATTGGTTACCTAACGT
>NW_017091251.1:0-444 GCF_001483705.2 Eufriesea mexicana
CAATTGGCAGTACGGAGGTCAGTGTCACCACTAACAGACCACAGTAGCAATTGGATTAATCTGATCAGGCATGAATTAAGCTGCATATCATTACAAGAATGATCAACGGATGGACCAATCTTCGATGGAGGCATAGACGTATGTCAAGAGGGTAAAGTTTACAGCCATCATTATTGTAATGAAGGCAATTGACTAATTTGTCCACTAGCGATAAAAACTCAGCTGCACCTCTACAATAGGCCATGCATCTTTCGCTAATCACTAGAGATATCTACAGTCGGCCGAACTACGCTCGGTACATCCACCAAGCCATTGGAGTAGCCGTTGGAGTGATCAGCTCAATGATGAACCTAATCCTACGGCAATTCTAGAGTGATTAATGTGTACATCACAAATATTCAGTGATAATGACAAATGATAAGCCAGTACAGTGGGTTGCCATGT
>NW_017091252.1:0-444 GCF_001483705.2 Eufriesea mexicana
GAAACTGTTACTGGCATCCCCAGAGCCGGACAGAGTAATGTAGTGCAATGTAGGGCGTAGAAATCCACCGAGCATTGGTGTATAGTGCAAAAGCCGAAGCTACCCTATCCTAACCTAACCAATCGAAACATAACCAACCTTAGACTAACTCAAGCTAACGAGCCGCGGCCACAAATTCTGGCCTCCCCAGAGCCAAGCAGAGAATACTGGATCACAGTAGGGCGCAGGAATACTCCGAATAGAAGTGAGTAGCTCAAAAGTCAAAGCTACCCTAGCCTAACGTAACCAAACGCAACGTACCGTGACTATCATCGCTGGCATTCCCAGAGCCAACCAGAGCATGTGAGGGAGATGCAGAGCGCAGAAATCCACCGAACAATGGTGTATACCACGAAAGTCAATCCTATCCACACCTAACCAAAACAAACATAACTAAACCAAACG
>NW_017091253.1:0-444 GCF_001483705.2 Eufriesea mexicana
CCAGCAATAGTGCTCGCGTCACGTCAGCTTCAGTTATGTTACGTTTGGATATGTTACAGTTAGCTAGGTCAGGAGAGGATAGGTCTGACTTTAGTGCCATAGTCTTCTATAAGGTGGGCTTCTGCGCCCTACAGTGCTCTAATATGTTCACCTTGGCTCTGATATGGCCAGCAATGTGGCCCGGCACGTTAGGTTGTGTTAGGTTACGTTTGGTTAGGTTACGTTCGGTTATGTTACGGTTGGTTAGGTTTGGAGAGGATAGCTTGGTTTTAGTGCTGTAGTCTGCTATTAGGTGGATTTCTGCGCCGTAGAGTCCATTAATATTACCATCTTGGCTCTGGGAAGGCCAGAAACAGTGGTCTCGGCACGTTACGTTGGGTCAGGTAACGTTCGGATGGGTTGGGTTGGAACATATTTGGTAAGGATGTATTTAACTTTTGTACT
>NW_017091254.1:0-444 GCF_001483705.2 Eufriesea mexicana
CCGGTGCTCCTAGCCTCCCCAGGGCCAAGCAGAATGTAATGTGGCACAGCAAATCACAGGAGCACACCGAATAACAGAGTATAGCACGAAAGTCAAAGCTACCCCGACCAAATACGGCCTCACCTGCGTAACCAATCGTAACATAACTCAATCTAACGTGCCACAGCCACTATTACTCGACACCCCAGAGGCGAGCGGAGCATAGTGAGGCAATGGAGAGGTAAAAATCCTCAGAATAGCGGGGTATAGCACGAAAGGCAAGGAAGCCTATACTAACATAGCCAATCGTACGGTAGCCGAACGTAAACTAACACAACCTAACATGACGAGACCACTGTTGCTGTCGTCCGCAAAGACGTGCAGTATGTACTAGAGCACAGCAGCACGCAGAAACCGACGGCATTGCAGTGAATAGCGCAAGAATCAAGGATATCCTATCCTAAC
>NW_017091255.1:0-445 GCF_001483705.2 Eufriesea mexicana
GCGTACACACCCCGAGCAATATAACGATTCGGAACTACAGCTACTTGCCGCAAGGCAACCAACCTCTCGTGCCCAGTACTCGCAAGCCGAAATCCAAGCAATAGCTGAAATCGAACTGTCCATCCCAAACAGAACAAAAATGCTAAATAAAGACATAATTAAAATCCTGTCGACGAAATCAGGACGCCCAATGGAGGGAATAAAAAAGCTCCGCCAGCGAGAGACCTACAAAGCCCTCATCTCCACATGCGACACATCTAACAAGTCCGCCGGTATCACAAAAAACGATCCTGTCCTAGATATACCACATGAAAACAACAAAGACCCGCAAATGATCAAAGAAAAACCAGATCTACAAAAGCCCGCAAGGGCGAACAATGCTCCAAAACAAGCCCCAGAGCTATTACAGTCCCAAGATATCCGAAAACTATTGGAAAAGATACAG
>NW_017091256.1:0-444 GCF_001483705.2 Eufriesea mexicana
CATAGCCTGACTCTAACTAACGTGCAGAGACAGCAATTGCTGCCATCCCCAGAGCCAAGCAGGACACACTAGTGGAGAGTAGAACGCAGAAATCCACAGGAACGCAGTGTATGACAGGGAAGTCAATCCTACCCAAACTTAACCCTAACAAGCATAGCGTATCCAAACGTAGCCCGACTAAACATAACGTGCCGTGACTGCTGTTGCTGTCCCTCCCAGAGCCAAGCAGGACTTACTACAGCACAGTGGAGCGTAGAAATCCTCCATATATCAGTGTACAAGACGAAAGTCAAGGCTATCCCAATCAAACTTAGCCTAACCCAAAATAACCGAACGTAACCTGACTCAACCTATCGAGTCACAAACACTATGGCTGGCCTCCCCAGGGCCAAGCGGAACACATTAGTGGAGAGTAGAACGCAGAAGTCCATAGAATAGCAGTGT
>NW_017091257.1:0-444 GCF_001483705.2 Eufriesea mexicana
ATGACAGAGGAGCGTGGGGCTCAGAAGTCCATAGAATGGCCATGTAGAGAGAAAAGTCATCCTGTCCTAACCCAGACAAACCTAACCTGACAAAGCGTTACATATCCCAACCTAACGTGTCGGGACCACTATTTCTTGCCTTGCCAGAGCCAAGCAGAGTTTTCTATGGAACAGTAGAGCACAATATTCCAAAGCATTGCAGTGTATAGCACAAGAGTCGCAGATATCATTGCCTAACATGTCCTAATCTAACCTAACTGAACGCAGCCAAACTAAATATAACGTGCCGAAAATACCATTTCCGGCAGCCATAAAGACAGGCAGACCATATTACAGCAATGTCGATTGCAGAAATCCTGCGAATATCAGTGTATAGCACAAAAGTCGAAGCTACCCTATCCTAACTTAACCGAACGTAACATAACTGAAACTAGCGTGCTGAGA
>NW_017091258.1:0-445 GCF_001483705.2 Eufriesea mexicana
GCCATTCCCGAACCACATGTTGATTATTCTAGAATTGCTGTGGAATTTATGTCAATGTGAACAAGTTAATCCATCGGCTACAGTACTGTGGTGATGGCTGTACTGAGTACTGTGTTGTCAAACGTTAATATCTCGGGGGATAATGGATATGTATATATATATGTATGTATATATGTGTGTATATATATATATTGTTATTCTAATATTGTTATAGAAGCTAGATCATCACTGAAGAAATTAATCCAGCTGATACTGTGCTCTGTAGGTAATGTACGGAGCTTCGTATCGTCAGTTATAAATATCCCTAGCCACAACAGAAGTATATACTGGTTATTCTAGAAATGGTTTGAAATTTATATCATCGATGGACTAACTAATCCAACGGCTACAGTACTGTAATGATGGCTGTCATCTGTGCTGTGTTGTCATTCGCTAATTTCCAGAG
>NW_017091259.1:0-445 GCF_001483705.2 Eufriesea mexicana
TACCTTACCTCAACCCAACGTGCCAAGACCATTATCACTTGCCTCTCCAGAGCCAGCAGAATATACTAGAGCACAGTGGAATGCGGAAATCCACCGCCCAATACTGTACGCCACGTCAGCCAAAGATATCCATACCTAACCCAGGCTAACATAACGAAAGCGAACGTAGCGTAACACAAACTTAAGTGCCGAGACCCCATTTACTGGCTTCACGAGTTCCAAGTAGAGTATAGGATAGCCGCGTAGGACGCTGAAACTGCCTGAATAGCAGTTTATAGGACAAAAGTCAAAGATTTCCCAACCAAACCTAACCAAGCCTAGCCTAACCGAACGTATCATAACTCAAATTATATTGCCGCGACCTATATTCCTGGCGTACCCAGGCAGAAGGAGGGTGTTGTAGCGCACAGTACAGCGCAGGAGACGATACAATCGCTGTGTATCG
>NW_017091260.1:0-445 GCF_001483705.2 Eufriesea mexicana
AGCAGATCGAAGAAGTCGGACAAATAGCAGTGTATTACAGAAGTGTCAAAGCCATACTAACCAAACGTAACCAAACCAAGCATATCGTGCCACGAACACTATTGGGTGTCTCCCCTGAGTAGAGCAGGCTAAAGTAGAGCTATATAGGGCGTACAAGGCCACCGAATACCTGTGAATAGCACAAAAGTCGACTCAACGCTCTCCTAACCAATCCAAACGTAATATACGCAAACGTATCATAACTTAAACTAACTTGCCGAGACCATTATTGCTGGCCACCCCAGAGACAAGGAGAATATACTAGTGCACCGTAGAACGCAGAAAGCCAGAAAATAGCAGTGCACAGAAAAAGGTCAAAGCAAACATAGACAAACATAACCTCACCTTACCCTAACAAACGCAACATAATGCAACCAAGCGCGCGACGGCCACCATTTCTGGCCTC
>NW_017091261.1:0-445 GCF_001483705.2 Eufriesea mexicana
TATAACCTAACCGAACGTAGCGTAGCTCAACATAACGTGCCGCGACGACTATTTCTGGCCTCCCCAGAGTACAGAAGAACATTCTAGGGCGCAGTGGCGGGCAGGAGTAATCAGAGTAACAGCGTATAGCACAAAACTTAAAGCTATCCTATCCTAACCTATCCAAACGTAAGGCAGCCGAATGTTACATAAACGAAACTGACATGCCGAGAGCACCATTGCTGGGCACCACAGAGGCAAGCAGAGCATACTAGAGTAATGTAGGGCAAAGAAAACCATCGAATGGCAGTGTATAACAGAAGAGTCAAAGCTATGCGAACCTAATCCAAACTAATGTAGCCAAACCAAACGTAGCGTAGCCCAACATAACGTGCCGCGACCACACTGTTTCTGGCCTCGCCAGTGCTATCCAGTGTATAGTAGAGCGCAGTAGAGCGCAGGAATC
>NW_017091262.1:0-445 GCF_001483705.2 Eufriesea mexicana
ATCTACTCCATTCATGCGTGGCGAGCAATAGCGGTCGTGGCACGTCAGGATGTGTTAGATTACGTTTGGTTATATCACGTTTGTTTGGTTAGTACAGGGTAGCTATGACTTTAGTCCTGTAGTCTGATATTAGCTGGGTTTCTATGCCCTACAGTGCTCTAACATTTTCAGCTTGGCTCTGGCAAGGCCAAGAATAGTGCTCTCGGAACGTTATGATTAGTCAGGCTACGTACAATTGGTCTGGGTCAGGCTAAGTTTGGTCAGGATATCTTTAACTTCTGTGCTGTACGCTGCTATTCGATAGATTTCTGCGCTCTGCGGTGCTCTAATACGACCTGCTTGGCTTTGTAAATGCCAACAATAGCGGACTCGGCACGTTAGGTTGGGTTAGACTATGCATGGATATATTCTGTTGGCTCAAGTTAGTCTTGGGTAGCTTTGACTC
>NW_017091263.1:0-445 GCF_001483705.2 Eufriesea mexicana
CATCGTAACCCAACCGAATGTAGCCTAACTGAAATTGAAGTTCCGAGACCACTATTACTGGCCGCAGAGCCGAGCAGGGTATAGTAGAGCATAGTAGGTCGCACAAATCCATCGTGTAGCAGTGTACACCACAAAAGTCAAAGTTTATTTATCCTAAGCTGACAAAACGTAACATATCCAAAGGCAAGCTAATCGAACCCAATGTGCCTGGACCACTATTGCTGGCCTCCCCACCGCCCAGCAAAACATATAACAGGAGAGTAGAACGCAGATGCCCAAAGGAAGGCGGTGAATAGCACAAGAGTGAAGGCTACACTGTCCTCACCTAGCCACACCTGACATAGCCAGACGTAACGTATCTGAACCTAGCTTGCCGCAACCACTATTGCTGGCCTGGCCAGAGTCCAGTTGAGTATAGGACAGAAGAGTAGAGCATAGAAATTCG
>NW_017091264.1:0-445 GCF_001483705.2 Eufriesea mexicana
CCAGAGCCCAGCAGGACGCATTAGTGGCAAGCAGGACGCAGAAATCCATAGAATCGCAGTGTATATACGAAAAATCAAAGCTGCCCAGACATAACCCAAACCAACAGGACATAACCACACATAGCCTTACTAAACCTAACGTGCCAAGACCGCTATTGCTGCCATTGCTAGGGCCAAGCTTAGAATATTAGAGCCTCGTAGGGAGCAGAAGTCCACCTAATAGCAGAAAATAGCACTAAAGTCTAATCAATCCCTTCCAAACCTGACCAAGCGTAACATAACCAAGCATAACCTAACTCAACCTAACGTGATGCGACAACGATTGCTAGCCTCCCGAGAGCCAAATAGAAAACGTTAGTGTAGAGTAGAACGCAGAAATCCCTAGAATCGCAGTGTACATCGGAAAAGTTAAAGCTACTCAACCCTATCTAAGACGGACAGGAAA
>NW_017091265.1:0-445 GCF_001483705.2 Eufriesea mexicana
AAAGTCAAAACTAAGATCTCCTATCCCAGCCGAACGTAACATAATCAAACATAGCCTATTCAATCTAACGTGCCGTGAACCCTATAGCTGGCCAACCCAGAGATAAGCAGAACACGTTAGGAGAAAGTAGAACGCAAGAATCCATAGAATCGCAGTGTGTATCAGAAAAGTCTAAGATACCCAAACCTGACCCAAACATACAGAAGAAAGACGAACATAGCCTATCACAAACTATCGTACCGAAAACGCCATTCCTGCCATTCCCAGAACCAAGTTGGACATACTACAGTCGGATGGAGAAGTCTACCGAATAGCAGTTTACAGCACAAAAGTTAAAGCTACCCTAACCAAACTCATTCTAGCCCAACTTAACCGAACGTGACCTGACTCAACGTAACGTGCCGAGACCACCATAGCTGGCCTTCCCAGAGCCAAGCAGAAGATA
>NW_017091266.1:0-445 GCF_001483705.2 Eufriesea mexicana
GATGCATATCGGATATAAGTAGTTGTTAAAGAGGCTAAATTTAGTGATTAATTATATATAAAATTTCGAGTGTCGGAAGTCATCTATTATGGAAAGGTGCGGATTACGATAAATATAGCTTCGTGGGTTTTCCTGCAATTATCGTAATTTATGTACAGCAAGGTTTCTCAGTGGAGTATATATGGCTATCGGACCTCAGGGGTCTGACAGAATTCTCGTGGCCACGAGAAAGTATTTTTTCAGAGATTCATAAATTGATATATAACTTATAAAGAAGTAAGAATAAATTACAAGTATTTATAGGTATTTTCTGTAATACGAAACTCTTGGTGGATAAAAATGTGAATAAAATAAAGAAAGGTTCGGAAACCCTGTCGATATTTCAGAAGATATTTTATTATAGCAATTTCTGAGAAAGTATAACTGTTTTTGATCTAATTAATTC
>NW_017091267.1:0-445 GCF_001483705.2 Eufriesea mexicana
AAAATCTTATGTATGTTTCTAGATTGTGTATTTGCAAATGCCTGGGAGTTAACACAGAAAGAATAAAAGGAAATAGATAATGTCAAAACTGTACTGATTGTCAAGGAAGCAAGGGGAAAAGCAGATTTCTAGCCTTCAAACCTCAGGAGAAGTGGTGTTTAAAGTGCAACTCCACTAGACATTTTGCAAGTACATATTGGATAGACAAATAAGGTAACAAAGAAATTAAATATTTCACTTTTGAAAGATTAGGATAAAAATCAGATAAATTTCTAGGATTAGGAAGAAAGGACGAAACTCAAGAAGTGTACTCTCTGTGTGTTACATGTAAGAAGTCTATTTATTTGGAAAAATCATTTAAATTGTTATTTTAAAAACATGAAGGAAAGAAAAGAAGATCAAGATAAAAAAGGGAACACGTACTTCTTGACAGAGAACGATGGAA
>NW_017091268.1:0-446 GCF_001483705.2 Eufriesea mexicana
GAGGACTTGCGAGAAATCTTCTTGATTCCCTCTGCTGGTAAGTGAACGGTGATTGCCACATTTGTAAATTCATTTTTGAGAAATAACCAAAACGATGTGATATTTGTTATTGAATATTTGAATTACAATCCTTCGTCATTTCATATTTCTGTTAACCTTTCCTCTTCCGCAACATTTTAATAAGACGTAATAAAAATGTCATTTGGTGATATGTTTCCTTTATATAACCAATAAAACTGCTATGTATTTTATAAAAAAAAATTTGCTTATTGTCTTTGGTATATTGGATATACCTCGTACCATGTATTACTTTTTACAAACCGAGTTAATTATTTTCTTCCATGCATCTGCTATTCACAGAATTGTTTTCTCTACTTTACTGCGTATTGAAAAATACCACACTGAAATCAACTGAATTTCTTAAAATTATCTTTTTTCTTTAACTT
>NW_017091269.1:0-446 GCF_001483705.2 Eufriesea mexicana
GGCCTTACAACCCGTCGGAAATACGAGAATTTCGATCGCGACGCGACGCGACACCTAGGACAAAATGCACTGATACAGACGGCGACCTCATGCCCTAATCATGCCACGCTCACCATTCCTACATATATAGCGTCACCCTGCATCGAGATCTATCCTTGCTACGAGGAACCGTCCAGCTTATCAATTCTCGAAGCCGGGTTGAGTGACGCCATGTGTCGGCATAGGGCCTATGAAAACCTAGCTGAAGGGTTCGACGATATACATTTTGACAGTCCACCGTCTGCACCACCAAAAATTGAAGGCTTCGAGTCTCCGTATACTTTATTCTGCCAAGAAATATTGAATATAGCCAGAATCGAAAGTTCGTTTCGACTTATTAATTGTGGGCAACTTTCACCGCTGTCCATTGTCTTCCGGCGGGAGAAAGCTCTTCGTTGGAGTTCTAG
>NW_017091270.1:0-446 GCF_001483705.2 Eufriesea mexicana
TGCCACCGCCAACAACTCCGCCGACGAAATATTCCAAATCTTAGAAGTTACTATATAGGAGTAAAAGCAACAACTGAACTCGAGTTCGAAACGGCGATTACATATTACAAACCTATAAAGTAAATATGTAGATTAGTCCTGGGAACTAACTGATTAGAAAGTGGAACGATGAGACGTATTAAAGACAACAACGGTATATCTGAATCGCATCGAGACTATAAAACTGAAGAAAGACGGTATAAAGGTTTATTTACCAAAGCCAGCATGCCCACATCTGACCCTCGGGAAGGTCGCCTAGGCCCCACTGCTGAAGTCCAGGAAGAGCCTAGTCCGGCCTCCGAGGTACCTCGACCGAATTCCAGCCGGCAAGGGTCTGAGACTTCGCGCGGTGCCCCTTTTGTATGAGACACAATCGGTTTTCGAAAACGGCCGAGGATTTTCTAACC
>NW_017091271.1:0-446 GCF_001483705.2 Eufriesea mexicana
GATGTAATGTGTATAGTGCTGTCATTTGCAAACTTGTCCAGCGTTACCCGTACTGAGTACTTATTACTCTAGCTTTGCCACTAGACTTAAGTTATCAGTGAGGAAATTTTTAGAGCGGCCAATGTACTCTGTGGATGGCTGTTCTTAGTACTCTTCCGTCAATTGTTAATATCTCGAGCGATAATGAGGCACATCTTCGCCATTCCTGATTGCAGTAGAATATATATCATCAAAAAGCCGACTCATCCAGCGGCCACAGTACAGTGATGAAGACTGTACATAGTACTGACAGGTCAGTTGTTAATATCTCGAGCTATAACGGATACGTCCATCCTCATCCTTGAATTGCTATGGACTACAAATCATCATTGGACAGGTTAATGCGACGGCAAGAGTGCACTCTTGTTGTATGTTCTACGTACCGTACTTTCAGTTGTAAATGTCTC
>NW_017091272.1:0-444 GCF_001483705.2 Eufriesea mexicana
ACATCCGTACATACCTCCATCGATCCACCCATCCATAAATCCATCCAACCATATACCCAGACAGCCATTCATTCATGCATCCATACATCCGTCCATCCGCACATCCATCCATCCATAAGTCCACCCGTCCATACATTAATACATCCACACACCCATAAATCAATCCATCCATACATACATACAACCATACAAACATGCATACATACATCCGTACATACATCCATATACACATCCAACCATACACCCATCCACTGATACATCCATCCATCCATACATCAACACAGATATACATCAATACATCCATACATCCGCACATCCATACATTCGTACACACTTACATTCGTACATCCATACATACATACATCCATACATCCATACATTCATACATACATCTATACACACATCCGTACATACATCCATCCACACACACATCCATAAATCCAT
>NW_017091273.1:0-446 GCF_001483705.2 Eufriesea mexicana
ATATTTCGCTTGCCTTTGGGGAGGCCAGCAATGTTTGTCTCGGACCATCATTTTGAGCCTTCTAGCCTTGGTTAGTTTTGGTTAGTTAATGTGTGGTTTATATATCTTTCACTTTTTTTGCTGTACATTGGAATGCGGCGCCTTTGTGCGCCCTGCTGTTCTCTTGTATATTCCGTTCGACTCTTGGCAGGTCAGCAATAGTGGTCTCGCGACGTTAGGTTGAATTAGGTTACCCTTGGCTATGTTACGTTTGTATAGGTTAGGATAGGATTACTACGACTTTTGCGCTATACACTGCTATTCTGTGGACTATTGCGCCCACGATGCACTAATACGCTCTACGTGGCCCTCGGGAGGCCAGGAAAAGTGTTGTCGGCGCGTTACTTTGAGTTTGGCTACGTTGGAACTGTTAAGGTTTGTTCAGGTAAGGCTTGCGTATCTTTGAC
>NW_017091274.1:0-446 GCF_001483705.2 Eufriesea mexicana
CTTGGGTAGCTCTGACTTTTCTGATATATCCTGCGGTTCAATGGATTTCTGCGTGCTACTCTCCACTAATGTGCTCTGCTTGGCTCTGTGGAGGACAGCAGTAGCGGTCGCGGCACGTTGCGTTGCGATAAGCTATGTTTGGTTACTTTGCGTTATGCTAAGTTTTGTGAATTGAGCTTTAACTTCTGTGCTGTACGGTTCTGTTCGGTGGATTTCTTCGCTCTACTATGCTCTAGTAATTTCTGCCTGGCTCTGTAGTGGGCAGCAATAGCGGTCGCGGCACGTTATGTAGAGTTAGGCTATGTTTGGTTGTGTTCCGTTTGTTTGGGTTAGGTTTGGATAGCTTCGACTTTCTTGCTATACACCGCGATTCTATGGATTTCTGAGCACTACTCTCCTCTACTCTGTTATGCTCGGCTCTGTGGATGCCAGCAATAATGGTCGCG
>NW_017091275.1:0-446 GCF_001483705.2 Eufriesea mexicana
TAACCAAACGTAACCCAACAAAACATAATGCGCGACGGACATTATTTTTGGTCTCCCCGGAGCAAAGCAGATCATGCTTGATCACAGTCGAGCGCAGAAGTCCACCGAATAGAAGTGTATAGCAGAAAAGTCACAGCTGTCCTATCCCAACCTAACCATGCATAACATAGCCAAACGCAAACTAACACGACCTGACGCACCTAAACCATTATTGCTGACTTCCATAGAGCCAACCAGAATATACTAGAGCACAGTAAAGCTCAGAAATCCGCCGCATTGCAGTGTGAAGCACAAAAGTCAAAGCTATCATGTCAAACCTATACAAATGTAACATAAGCAGACGTAACGTAACCCAAACTTACGCGCCACGCCCGTTATTGCTGTTCTCACGAGGACTAAGCACAGTATAGCAGAGCAATGTGGGACGCTGAAATCGTCCGAACAGC
>NW_017091276.1:0-446 GCF_001483705.2 Eufriesea mexicana
AACAGTGGCACAATGATAATGTCGTGTAACATTTTCATGTACATATGTTAATAGATAAGTAGGCACACGTATAGGCTGGTGCCTTCGCGACGTCGAGTTGAATGATTTGTTTCAGGTAATTCTGTACAACACGTGATTGTTTTTACTAGTCTTGTGAAAATTTTCAGCGATTATTTTAATTTATTCATTATAATTATTATTCGGTTTGTTTCATTTTTATTAAGCATCTGTTTGGAATTTTCGATGAATTATTTGTGTATACGACTGCTTTGGGAATTATTTAATAATTATTGTAGTATTTAGTATTCGATAATTCGGGATTTATATTGCGGTTATTATATTTTTAGGATTTATTTAGAATAGTAAATAAGATTTAATATTTAGTAAGTTAGTATTTTAATATTAAGTAATATTAAATATTAATATTATGTAATAATGAGTTATAT
>NW_017091277.1:0-446 GCF_001483705.2 Eufriesea mexicana
GGGACGCAGTAGAGCGTTGAAATCCACCGATAAGCAGTGTACTGCACAATAGTCAAAGCTACCACCTCCTACCCTAGCCAATCATAACATTACCAAACGCAGCCTAACACAAGCTGAAGTGCCGCGACCACGATTGCTGGCCTCTACAGAGCCATGCAGAACATATTAGTGGGTAGTAGGACTCAGGAATCCGTAGAATCTCTGTGCGTAACTGAGAAGCCTAAACTACCCAAGCCTAACCCAAGCCACCAGTCTATCCAATCATAGCATAGCTCAACCTAACATGCCGCGACCACTATTGCTGCACTCGCCAGTGACAAGCTGGATGTAGTAGAGCATAGTGGAGCGCAGAAGTCCACCGAGTATCTGTGTATAGCATAAAAGTCGAAACTACCCTATCCTAACATATCCAAACGTAATATAACCATACGCTTCCTAAACTAACA
>NW_017091278.1:0-446 GCF_001483705.2 Eufriesea mexicana
AACAATGCTATTCTCTGCAGATGTAATGGGATCGGGTCCATTTTACCCATTTTATCGAAAAAATTGATAATATTATAAGGAATCGATGAACCCGACGACCGATTTCGTTGAAAATGCACTAAATGTTGTTTTATAGTTAATAACGCTAGTTTTGCGAAGATTGTATCTAGTGGTCAGATTTTATCGAATATTTTTGAAAGAGTCGATGAAGCAGCCGACGGATTTCACTGAAAACGCGCCAAATGCAGATACTCAGTGAATGTCGCTCTTTTTCGCAGCCTTGAGAAGATCACCTCAAGCGGTCGGATTTTATCGAAAAAAATCAAATATTTCCTTAAAAATCGATGAAGCCGACTATCGATTTCGTTGAAAATGCACCAAACGTTCCTTAGCGATAAACGATATTCCGTGAGGTTTTGAGAAGGTAGGATGTAATGGTCAGACTT
>NW_017091279.1:0-446 GCF_001483705.2 Eufriesea mexicana
TGAATGCCATACTCAGTACCGTTTCGTAAATTTTTAACGCCTCGAGCCATAATGGAGCACTCCTTCCTTGTTCTAGAATTGCAGTAGTATTATAATCGTCACTGAACACATTATTCCAACTGTCACAGTGCTGTCTTGGAGGATGTAACAACCACCCTACTGGGAACAGCAAATGTCTCTAGCTATAACTGATGTATACATAGATTGATGTAGAACTCCTGTATAATGTAAATCGTCAGAGAGCAGTTTAATCCAACGGGTGCCGCACTGTGAGGATGGTTGTACTCTGTGCCCCTTCGTCAACTTTTAATTTCTAGTGTTCTGGCGGACCTGCCTTTTGTCATTTTAGAATTGCTACAGTATCTATATCAACATTGAACAGGTTAATTCAAGGGCTACAGTGCACTCTTGATGGCTGTACTGAGTACCACACTGCCAATTTTAAA
>NW_017091280.1:0-446 GCF_001483705.2 Eufriesea mexicana
TGCTGTACTCTGCTGGCGGATGTACAAGTTACTGTACTGTCAATTGGAAATATCTCAAGCCACAACCGTACCATACATTGATTCTACCGGGACTACTTCGGAATTTTCATCCTCAGTGAACAGAGGAATCCAACGTCTACATTACAGTGATGGTGGCTACACTCAGTACAGTGTTGTCAATTGCTGATATCTCGCGCCCCACTGGAAGAGTATTTTGTTTTTCCAGAATTGTAACAAAATTTCAAGCTTCATTGAACAAAACAATCCAGCGGCTACAGGGCTATATTTGTAGATACAGTAGGTAGCGTGCTGACAATTGGAGATGTCTCATGCCATAACATTAATTTACAAAGATTACTCCACAATTGCTTTGAAATTTGCATCCTCAGTGTACAAAGTAGTCCAACGGCAACATTACAGTGAAGATGGCTGTCCTCAGTACTGTG
>NW_017091281.1:0-446 GCF_001483705.2 Eufriesea mexicana
GGCTATAGAGACCTAATCATATCTATCATAATCCAACCAAACGTAGTCTACCTCAACCTATCGTACCGAGGCCACTACTACTGTCCTCCTCAGAGTCGAGCAGAGTATAGTAGGGCAACGTGTAGTGTAGGAATGCACTGAATAACAGTGTATAGCGCAAAAGTCAAAGCAATCCTATCCTAACATATCCAAACGTAATGTAGCTAAAGGTAACCTAATCTAGCCTAACGAGACGAGACAACAATTGCAGGTCTCCCAAAGCCAAACAGGACATATTAGAGCACAGTAGATCGCAGAGGTCCACCGGATAGCAGGGTATGGCACAAAAATCAGAGGTACCCTAACCAAACCTAGCCAAACCTTACCTAGCCAAACGTAACATGACTCAACCTAACATGACGCAGCCACTATTATTGGCGTCCCCAGAGTCGAGCAGAGCATAGCAG
>NW_017091282.1:0-446 GCF_001483705.2 Eufriesea mexicana
TCGCCCCCATCCTCACGACCGCACGGCCCAAATCCTCGCGCTCGTCGGACCATCCGACCAGTTACGATCGCACTGCAACGGGATGCACCCCCTCCTCGACGCCACCGGGAAGAGGGTGCCGATGACACGCCGCAGGAGCTCGGGGTACGTACGCTCGGTCACCCGGGGCGCCCGCGCCCCTAACTTCCCCATTACTAATTTATGGGGGCGTACCCACGGATCGCTTTCGCGCGTCGCGAGGAGTTCGTTCCATTGCCGAGACTTGGCTCTGCGAATCTCCCTCCGGAGATCGTCCACCGCGGACCAGTTCTCGCGACAGTGGAGCGCGATATCCTCCGCGGAAACCGCGCGTCATCGACGGCGCGCCCGGGTGTACTGGTGCAGAGCGAGCACGCAGAGCTTCCGGAGCTGCACGATTTCGGCCGTCAACAAGTGCACTCCTCCCC
>NW_017091283.1:0-447 GCF_001483705.2 Eufriesea mexicana
GTTCGCTTCGGTTGTGTATGGTCAGGATGGCATTGGATTTGCACTTTACACTGCTATTCTATGTATTTCTTCGCTCTAGTCTCCTCTAGTATGTTCTGCTATGCTCTGCTGAAACCAGTAGTTGTGGTCGCGGAGCGTCATATTGGGCTGAGTTACGTTCGGTTATGTTAGGTTAGTATAAGTTTGGCTAGTGTAGCTTTGACTTTTATGCTATTCGCTGCCGTTCTATGGATTTCTGCGCTATGATCTCATCTAATATGTTCTGCACGTGTCTGGGGAGGCCATGAAATGTGGTAGCCTCTCCTTAGTTAATTTAGGTTACCTTTGGGAGGGCTAGGCAATATTCTCTTATGTTAGGGTGGCTTTGACTTTTCAGCAGCACGTTGCTATTCTATGGATTTCTGCGCTCCACTCTGGTATAACACGTTCTGCTTGGCTCTGTGGGGG
>NW_017091284.1:0-447 GCF_001483705.2 Eufriesea mexicana
TTCAGTTAGGCTATGTGTGGTTATGTCCTGTTGGCTTGGGTTAGGCTCGGGTAGCTTAGACCTTTCTGATTCGCACTGCGATCCTATGGATTTCTGTGTTCTACACTCCACTAGAATGTTCTGCCTGGCTCTGCGGATGCCAGCAACCGTGGTCGCCGCACGTCAGGTTGTGGAAAATGACTTTTGGTTGGGTATGTTTAGGACAGGTTAGGTTAGGGTACCTTCCATTTGTGCGCTACACAAAGCGTTGCGAAGGATCTCTGCGCTCCGCTATGCTCTAGCATATTCTGCTTGGCTCTGCGGTGACCAGCGGTAATGGTGTCGGCATGTTAGCTTGAGATAGGTTGCGCTTGCCTATGATACGCTTAGTTAGGTTAGGACTGGAAAGCTTTGGCTTTTGCGCTATGCTCTGCTTTTCGGTGGATATCTGCGCTCTACTTCGATCTG
>NW_017091285.1:0-447 GCF_001483705.2 Eufriesea mexicana
AGAATATACTAGACCAGGGGAGGGCCCATTAATCCGCAGCACTGCTGAGCAAGGCACAACAGTCAAAGTCATCCCAACCAAACATAACCTTACCTAATCTACCCAAACGTAACCTACCTCGACCAGACGTGCCGAGACCGCCGTTGCTGAAATCCCAGAGCCAAGCAGACCATACTAGAGAATAGTAGAACGCAGTATTCCTCC
Organism: Eufriesea mexicana; assembly: GCF_001483705.2. Taxonomy (NCBI): domain Eukaryota; kingdom Metazoa; phylum Arthropoda; class Insecta; order Hymenoptera; family Apidae; genus Eufriesea; species Eufriesea mexicana. The sequence continues at coordinate 205 of NW_017091285.1, forward strand.
GCATTGCAGTGTGCGGCACAATAGTCGAAGGTATCCTAACCTAACCTGTCCTACGCCTGGCAAGCTAAGCGTAACATAGCTAAACATGACGTCCCGACAATAATCTTTCTGGTCCCCCATTGACAAGCAGGGCATATTAGGGCAATGTCGAAGGCCGAAGTCCAAGGAATAGCGGTGTACAGCGTAAGAGTCAAGGCTACCCCATCATAAGTTAACCAAACGCAAGCACAACCGAACGATATC
>NW_017091286.1:0-447 GCF_001483705.2 Eufriesea mexicana
GCGTGCTGCGACCACTGCTCCTGTCCTCCCGATATACTAGCAGAATGTAGTGCAGCAAAGTAGAGCACAGAAATGCCGCCGAATGGCATTGCCACAAAAGACGAAGCTTGCCTCTCCTAACATTACCAATTGTAACGCATCTGAACGTCACCTAACACAACCGAACGTGACGCGACCACTATCCCTGGACTTCACAGAGCAAAGCAGAGCGCATTAGAGGAGGGCAGTGTCCAGAAGACTATAGAATCGCTGTGTATAGCGGAAGAGTCGAAGCTATCCTCTCCTAACATATACAAACTTAACATAACCAAACGTAACCTAACAAAGGCTAACGTGCCACGCTTACTATTGCTGGCCTAGCCAGAGACAAAGAGAGTATTCCTAAGCACAGTAGAACGCAGAAAGCGGCCGAATAGCAATGTATAGCATAAAAGTCAAAGATACAAT
>NW_017091287.1:0-447 GCF_001483705.2 Eufriesea mexicana
GACAATTGCTAATATCGCGAGAGATAATGGATCTGACATTTGTCACTCTAGATTTGTTATAGAACGCAAATCATCATTGATTAGATTAGTCCAACGGAAAGTGTTGCTTATTGGTATATGTACGACGTACCGCACCGTGAATTTTAAATATTTCTTGCCATAACGGCACTACACCTTGATAATTCGAGAATTGCATTGGAAATGACATTCTCAGTGAGAAAAGTTATTCAACCGTTACAGTACTCTGATGATGGCTATACTGAGTACTGTGTCATCAATGGTTAATATCTCGCGGCATAGGATATCTTCATTTCTCTTTCTAAAATTTCTGTGGATAATGCATCATCAGTGAACAGAGTATTTCAGCGGCAGCGATGCTCTTTCGGAAGATGTACTAAATGCCGCTCTTTGAATTGTTAATATCACTTGCCATAAACGCACAAGACA
>NW_017091288.1:0-447 GCF_001483705.2 Eufriesea mexicana
ATTGTGGTGGATATCTGCGCGCTACTCTGATCTAATATGCTCTGGTTCGCCCTGGAGAGGCCAGGGACGTTAGCTGCGGCGCGTTATATAATGTTATGTTACGTTTGGTTGGGTTACATTTGTCTGAGTTAGGATAGGTTGTCTTTGACTTTTGTGCTGTACGCTGCTTTTCGGTCGATTCCTGCGTTCTGCGTTGCTCTGCCATAACCTGCACGACACTGATATGGCCAGAAATAGTGGTTGTAACACGATAGTTTGGGTTTGGTTGTGTTTGGTTAAGCTACGTTGGTATACCTTTAGTTAAGATGGCTTTGACTTTTGCGCCAAACACTCCTATTCGCTGGATTTCTACGACCTATTGTGCTGTAATATGCTCTGCCTGACTCTGGGGATCCTAGCAATTTCGGTCTCGGCACGTTAGGTTGGGTTAGGGTACGTTTTGTTAGG
>NW_017091289.1:0-447 GCF_001483705.2 Eufriesea mexicana
GATAGGTTACGTTTGGTCATTTTAAAGTTGGCTAGGTTAGTGGAGGATAGCTTTGACTTTAGTGCTATTGTCGGCTATGATGCGGACTTCTGTGCCCTACAGTTCTCTAATACTTTCAGCTTGGCTATGGGAAGGCCAGAAATAATGGTCTCTGCACGTTACGTCGGGTCAGGTTACGTACGGTCATTTTGGTTCAGGATAAGTTTGGAAAGGACAGCTGTAACTAAGGTGCCGAACACTCCAATTCGGTGGACTTCTGCGCTCTACTGTGCTCTAGTAAGCGCTGCTTGACTCTGGGAATGGCAGCAATAACGTTCTTGGCATGTTAGGGCAGGTTACGGTACGTTCGGTTGTCTGGTTGTGTTCGGTTAGGCTTGGGTAGCATAGAATTTTCTATTATGCACTGCGATGCTATGGTTTTCTACGTTCTTCTATCACTAATGTGTT
>NW_017091290.1:0-447 GCF_001483705.2 Eufriesea mexicana
GAGAGACAGAAAATATTGGTCGTGCACCATAGGCAATGTTAGGTTCCGTTTGATTAGGTGAGGTTGGTATGTGTTTGCCTAGGATGTCCTTGACTTTCGTGCGATACACTTATATTCCATGGATTTCTGCGCTCTGGCGTGCTTTAATATGATCTTCTTCGCTCTGCAGTGGCCAGCAATGGCAGCGCCAGCTAGATAGGTTTAGCTATACTACGTCTGGTTAGGTTAGGTTATGTTAGGTTTGGCTAGGATGCCTTCGACTTTTGCTCTCTCAACGGCTATTCGGTCGATTTCTGCGTTCCAGTGTTATCTAATATGCTCTGCCTTGCTCTGTGGAGGCTACAAACAGGGGCCGCGGCGCGTTAGTTTCCGTTGGGTTTCGTGTGGTTGGGTTGCATTTGTTTTGGTTACATTTGTTTGGGTTATGTTAGAGTGCCTTTGAATTTT
>NW_017091291.1:0-447 GCF_001483705.2 Eufriesea mexicana
GACTTCTGCGCTTTACTCTCCCAAAGTATGTTCTGCTTGGCGATGGGTAGGCCAGAAACAGTGGTGCAGGCAAGTTAGGTTGGGATAAGCTTCATTTGGCTATGTTAGGCTTGGTCCGGCTAGGTTAGGATAGCTTTGAATTTTTTGCTCTACACATCAATGCGGCGGACTTCTGCGCTCTACTGTGATATAATATATGCTGCTTGGCCCTGGGGAGGTCAGCAATAGTGGCCAAGGCACGTTATGTCGTGTCAGGTATCTTTTGGTAGCGTTACGTTTGGTTAGGTTAGGCTAGCATAGCCTTGACTTTTGTGCTGTGCACTGCTGTCCGGTGGATTTCAGCGACCCAGTGTTGTCTAAATTTCACTGCTCTGCTCTGGGGATTCCAAGAATGGCGGCCGCGGCGCATAATTCTGTCTTTTATTACGTTTGGTTAGGTTAGGTTTG
>NW_017091292.1:0-447 GCF_001483705.2 Eufriesea mexicana
TCGTCGTCGTCGTCTCGTCGTCGGCGTCGTCGTCGTCGTCGTCGTTGCGGTCTCGAAACGAGGAATGGAAACTTTCTCCCTCGTTCGTGATATATACCGCGTGACCGTGTAGTTCCTCCTAAAACGTGCAGGCTCTTTCGTTGGCCAGCCGTGATACGGACGTGGCTCGTTTCCCTGCGTGGATGCCAGGCAGCCACGGTTATTCCGCCTGACTTTTATGCGTCGTAACTTAGACCGGGATTAGGACCCGGAGCAGCGTTCGTCGCTGTCCCTTCTCGAGAGCCTGTTCCATCTTCCACGGCAGCTACGGGAGAACCGGCGTCGCCGGGCCAAGTGCGCGACAAGTGCGCTCCTCCTCCGTTCGTTGCCACCGAGAAGGGCTACGGCTGCCGCCGCACGGATCGAGGGTGGATAAGAGGGACGTTCCTTGCCTCCTTTCCATCCCGA
>NW_017091293.1:0-447 GCF_001483705.2 Eufriesea mexicana
TAATAGAACTTGGTAACTTCTCTTCGTACTTATAATTATCACAGTTCGTCGATGGCAGAATTATAATTGTATTATTTCTCCAGTTTTAGAATTCTATAATCTGATTAGGTTAGGTTAGGTGAAGATTGAAGATTGAGTTGTGTTCCTCGAATTTTTAAATGCAAACTGAGTGCTCTGACGATTTTCATACGTGAAGACAAAGATCGAGAAGCCTAAAAGTGTCAGTTTTCGACTTCAGAAATTAATTTTGTGCGATATCCACTTGGAATCGATGAAAAATAAAAATTTAAAAATGTTTAGAATACGAATGAGAATGTTCAAACCAAAATTGATAAATTTCCCAATATTCTTATTACAATACTCCATGAATACGAATAAAATTGATGACTCTTAGTCACCGTTTGTTTTAATGCTATAACTTAAATAACGAATGATGATAACTATATT
>NW_017091294.1:0-447 GCF_001483705.2 Eufriesea mexicana
GAAACTAATCATGATACTGAATTGCAAGAAATAACATTTATAGAAGAACAAGAAATATTAATAAATGATATTTTAAGTAATTATGATAGTGAAGATATGAGAGAAGTACCGTTAAATTATGATAATGCTTCATTAACTTGGGATTATAGTCACATGGGTTTATAATATTACCTTCAATTATTGATTGAATGTATAATGCTTCAGCAAGTAACGATATTAAATTATCATTAATAAATGTTCTGAAACAGTATTATAAAAATCAATTATTAAAGGTAGTATTTGATAGTGAGAATGATGGTGAAGGAGAAACACACCAACGTTATTCATTTACAAATCGAAGTATACATAAAATATTAATAAGCGTATTAGAACCATAAGAATTATATATATTACAAAATGTGTATAATAATATAGTAATAATATATAATAATATAACAAAATGCATAA
>NW_017091295.1:0-447 GCF_001483705.2 Eufriesea mexicana
GTAAAAGGTACGTCTTACCTGCTGATGATTATTCGAGAAAAGAACCATTTGATTGACTGATTTTTAAATAACTAAAGATTTAATGTGAAATATTGACGAAGTCAAACATGATAAAATATTACAAACATGAGTAATATTTATGTGCAAGAGCCAGCCACTAAGGGTAAAGTAAGTAATAGTTAATAATATTTCAATGGATTGTATATCTGTTTTTAAAATTTAACCGATATGCAATATTTACTTTCTAAATTTCTATATTAATATATTAAATAAGTTCATTTAATTGTTATGACCAGGTTGTAATGAAAACAACTGTTGGTGATATTGAGTCAGAATCATGGGCAGAAGAAAGTTCAAAGACATGTAGAAATTTCATATAATTATGTATTGAAGATTATTGGGATGACACTATATTTCATAGAATTATGAAAGGATTCATAACACAAA
>NW_017091296.1:0-447 GCF_001483705.2 Eufriesea mexicana
ACGAACAGCAGTGAACGGCACAAACGCCACAGCTATCCGAACCTAGAACGAACTATCATAACCTAACCAAACGTAATCTAACCCATCCGAACGTGCCGCGGCCACTATTTCTGGCCTCCACAGAGCAGATCAGAGCACATTAGGGCACAGCAGATAGGAGAAGTACACCGAAAACCAGTATGGAGCACAAGAGTCAAAGCAACGCTATCCTAGCCAAACGAAACGTAACCCAACCAAACGCAGCCTAAGTCATCCTAACGTGCCGAGACCTCCGTTGCTGGCCTCCCCAGGCCAAAGCAGAGAACGTTAGAAGACAGTAGAGCGCAGAAATCCACCGTATAAGTGAGTCTGGCACAAATATCAAAGCCACCCTGACCTAACCTAACCTAACCAACCTCAACTTAACCTAACATAAGCAAACGTAACCTGGCACAAGCAAACGTGCCA
>NW_017091297.1:0-447 GCF_001483705.2 Eufriesea mexicana
CATACATACGCCCTTCCATACACTCATCCATACATCCATACATATGTCCATTCATACATCCATTCATACATCCATACATACATCAATACATCCATACATCCATACATCCATCCTTCCATGCGTCCACCAATAAATGCATTCACCGATCCATCCATCCATCCATCCATACGTCCATGCATAGATCCATACAAACATCCATACATACATCCAATCATACATCCACTTATACATCCATACTTACATCAATGCATACATCAATTCATACATCAAGACATGCATCCATACATCCATTCATCCGTCCATCCACACATCCGCCCGCCCACACATCCACCCATCCATACATTCATCGATCCATAAATCTCTACATTCATGCTCCCATCCTTGTATACATCCATACGTCCACACGTCCATACATACATAAGCCCATCCATTCGTACTTCCATCGTT
>NW_017091298.1:0-448 GCF_001483705.2 Eufriesea mexicana
TTATTACTTGGTAAATTAATTAGAGTTCAAAGCAATTTAATTTAGCAATGGAAGTAAAATATAATAAAGAATTAGAACTCATGGAGCAAATATTTAAAAAGAAAATAATCGTTTACGATCAGAAACCAAATCAGTTGCTAAATTACCTGACAGTTGCAACGTAGAAGAAGAAAAAGTAGTTAATTCTGTTTCAACGCAAAAATCTAAATAGAAAGAATTATCAGAAAAAGATAAGAGGAAAGTAAACTACTAAATTTAATATTTAAATGGTCTAGACACACTTTACTTTACATTGAGGAGTAAATTATGATGAATATTAATGACCCTTTAATGTTTATAACTGTTGAAGGATTAGAAATTGAAGAGGTTCTAACAACCAATTATTTGATGAAATTACAACGCTAGATAGTGAAGTTAGATATGCAATAGGTATTGCAAGTAGTAATAT
>NW_017091299.1:0-448 GCF_001483705.2 Eufriesea mexicana
CCCCCCCCCCCCCCAGAGCCAAGCAGTACATACTAGAGCGCAGCAGAGCGAAGAAACGCACCGAATAGCGGTCTATAGCATAAAAGTTGTAGCTACCCTATCCCAGCCGTACAAAGCGTAACATAAGCAAACATTTTCTATCTCCACCTAACGTGCCGAGAACACTATTGGTGGCCTCCCCAGAGCCGAGAAGATCATACCAGAGAACAACAGAGCGCAGAAATGCACCGAAAAACTGTTTATACCACGAAAGCCGAAGCTATCCATACCTAACCCAAACTAACTTACCCAAACCGAACGTGGCCCAACTCAACCTGACGCACCGAGACAACTATTACAGGCACCCACAGCGTCGAACAGAGAGTAGTAGAGCACAATGGAGCGCAGAAATACACCAATTAGCAATGTATTCCGCAAAAGTCAAAGATACCCTAACCTAACCAAACAT
>NW_017091300.1:0-448 GCF_001483705.2 Eufriesea mexicana
TGCATAGCTCTATTATACTCCGCCCGACTCAGGGGAGGCGAACAATAGTGGTCACGGCACGTTAGGATTAGTTATGCAACGTTTGCATATGATAAGTTTTGTTACGTTAGTACAGAATAGCTTAGCCTTTTGTGCAATTCGCAGCCGTCCGGTCGATTCCTGCGTTGTACTGCGCGTTAATATTTCCTGTTAGGCTTTGGGGTGTCCAGTAATAGTAGCCTCGGCACGACAATTTGCATTATGTAATGTTGTGTTAGGTTGGGTTAGGATATTTTTGGATAGGGTAGCCTAAAGTTTCGCGCTATACACTACTATCCCCTTGATTCCTGTTATCTACTGTGCTCTACTACATTCTGCATGGCTACGGGGTATCCAGCAGCAGTGGTCGCGGCACGCTGTGTTGTATTGTGCTGTGTTCGGATACGTCAGGTTATGTGAGATTTGATCA
>NW_017091301.1:0-448 GCF_001483705.2 Eufriesea mexicana
AACTTGAAAGTTATTAAACACAAACAATACAACCAAACATAGCTCGATGGAAAATAGATTCAATAATGTAAACGATCTAAAAAAGGGACTCATACAAAATATTAAGTTATTTTTCAATGTATAATATTCTTCCATTATATATAATAGTAAAATGTGATAAATTAGAGAATCTTGAAATCTTTGGAAATCTAAAAGTGTTTCGTGTTTTGAGATTTCGAAATTTTACGTTTCTTGTCATTCGAACAACCTGAAACCCAAATTCGGAAAGTATGAAATCGTGGAATAAAAGAAAATATCTCATTGTGCCATCATCAAGGTTATTTGCTGAATAATATTCGAAGTTTCAATACATCTGGCTTTGTCGTCCATAAAAAACAAAAAAGATAATAGATTAAATTTAGAAAGCATTAATAAGAATGTTAAAAAGTGTTTATAAACAAGAATCTGA
>NW_017091302.1:0-448 GCF_001483705.2 Eufriesea mexicana
CTTCGCCTAAATGATTTCGCGCGACGCGAACGCGAAACCACCTCCACCGGCAACCCCAACATCGCACTCTTTTTCCATCGCCTCTGTCTTTTTCTCCCCCTCGCGACCTCCCATCGTGGCTGGCAAGCCGACCCTGTTAATTATGATTAATCATGTCTCGGAAATTAAAGCGATTAATCTTCTCGTTGTGACGACCGCGAGCGTGTTGCCGGCCTTACGCTCGTGTAACAACAACTCCCGTTTGCACGAGTGTGCGCTCGAACCCCTCTGTTTTCCACGGCGAAGTGGTTTTCTCAATTAGTTCGGCCGCTAATCGTTTTTCGTGACTTATGCGCGTTTTCGGGCTACCGGCAACCGGCTTCCGTGAAACATGCAGAATTTGAAAACGCGGCGATTTTAGTAAGCGGCGACGTATAAATCGCGGCGAACGGGGATGATGGATACGCTC
>NW_017091303.1:0-444 GCF_001483705.2 Eufriesea mexicana
CCAGATACTATAGCAATGCATTGGCTATAGCTCGCCAATTGAATCTTTCCTCCTCATTTATGCCAGCAAGTTAACTCACCACAATAATAGTCGAAAATGTCTATAAAATTGAACTTTCTAGACAGATTCTACATCATTACAAGGGCTGTAGTACGCGAAGAGGATCTTTCCTCCTTACTTACGCATGATGTTTGCTTACCACGATATTAGTCGAAAATGTCAACAAAATTGTATTTTCCAGCCAGAATCTATATCAACGCAATGGCTATTGCACGCCAATTGAACCCATCCTCCTTATTTATGCAAGAGAGTTAGCTCCCCACAAAATTATTCGGAAATCTCAATAAAATCGAATTTTCCAGCTTGATGCTCTTGCAATGTAATGGCTATAGCACGCCAGTAGAATCTACCCTCCTTATTTATGCAATAAAGTTAGCTCACCAC
>NW_017091304.1:0-448 GCF_001483705.2 Eufriesea mexicana
ACGGAAGCACCAATATTAAACAAGTGACACTCGCACAAATTTCTGCAAATCAATTTCACGTCTCGGATCCACTGCTGAAGGACACTAAGGCGAGAGAATCTTACAAGAATGAAAAAACGCGTGGCACAGTTACATCAATATAAAGGTCCCAACCATCTCCACCAAGTTATTAGCAAGGCAAACAATTTCTGAGTGCGCAACACTAATACTTAATTGTTAACAGCCAAATAACTGAAATCCGAGGCACAGTCGAGATTTCACGGCGCGTATGAGCACTGGTCTTCGAATCCACGACCATTTAAACGTCCGGCATCGGAAAGCGGAGAAGGGTGACATGGAGCACATTATTTTATACATTCTATTCCACATTCTCGCTTCACCTGTTCCAAAGGCATCGACCACTACGATTAGATATCACGGCCATAACACCCCTCACTGCATATTCGTC
>NW_017091305.1:0-448 GCF_001483705.2 Eufriesea mexicana
CGAATAACTGCGTATAGCAAGAAAGCCAAAGCAACGCTAACTAAACGTACCCTGGCCTAACCCAACCAAACGTAACGTAACATAACCTAACGTATTACGAGCACTGTTTCTCTCATCCCGAAAGTCGAGCAGGGTATATGGGAGGAATGTAGAGAGCAGAAATCCGCCAAATAGCATTGTACAGCACAAAAGTCAGAGGTACCCGACCCTAACGCATCCAAACGTGATATAAGCAAACGCAACCTAACTTTACCTAACGTGCCTAGACCACTATCGCTGGACTCCTCAGAGCCAAGCAGGGTATACGAGAGCACAGTTAAGCGCTGCAAGGCACGTAATTGCACTGTACAGCGCAAAAGTCGGACGTACCCTATACTGACCTAGTATAACCAAACATAGCCAAACGTAGACTGACTGAACGTAACGTGCCGTGACCACTTTTGCTGGC
>NW_017091306.1:0-448 GCF_001483705.2 Eufriesea mexicana
ACGGAGAAAAGACGGACGACAGATGTTGCCAGCGAAAGAAATGGTGGTACAAACGGGAGGAAGTCGAGAGGAAGCGAGAGCGAGAGCGACGAAGAGCGAGAGAGAAACAGAGGGGCCTGAAGGAGAAAGAGGGACGCTTCCGGCATTAAAAACCGGCCGGCAGGGCACGGATCCTCTTCAGCCTCTTGTCATAACCGCGGAACGTTTCCCGAACAAGGAAATTCTAATTTATTAAACTTATGAATCTGTTAACCCTTTGTGGTTCAAGTCGCGTTCGAGGTCATTGACGAGTGCACAGCGAAGGTATCGACCTAGGTAGGTCTACCTTGGGTATCAACCTCCATTTGATGACGTACCTTTCCTCTATACAGGGTGGACCACGTGGATGTTACAAATCCTGAACAGGTCACTTCCAAAAGTTCCAAAAGAGAAGAGCAATTCTTGCAAA
>NW_017091307.1:0-448 GCF_001483705.2 Eufriesea mexicana
GGAGGGTGTAGGAGGACGAAACAATTTTTCCTCCGCTTGGCCGTCTGCGATGTCATTTATTATGTAGCCAACCGGGCAATTAAAGTTAACTCGGCCGTGCTTTCGCTCCTCTCCTTTCTCTCCTCCTCGTGGTCCATCGCTTTCTCCGTCCCGCTCCGGGCAGCTTGCTCGTTCCCGTGTCGCGTTCTGGCCAACTTCTTCGCGGAATCTACCGAGCTAATTGTCTGGCGCCGTCCGGTGCTCCGTTCGCCGTGGCGAGCGTTGTTCGATAATTAGCCTCGCGCAATTTTCTCATTGGGGCCCCGTGCGAGTGAAACGCGGAATAGCGTTTGGGAAAACTGTTGGAAACCGCCAAAAACCGTCGAAAACCGTCGAAAACCATCGAAAATCGCCAAAAACCGTCGAAAACCGTTGGAAGCCGTCGAAAACTGTCGAAAATCGCCAAAAA
>NW_017091308.1:0-448 GCF_001483705.2 Eufriesea mexicana
GTTGTGCTTTGCACTGGGTGGGCCAGAACGGGTGGACGCGGCATGTCATGTAAAGCTAGGTTACGTTTGGTTATTTTATGTTAGCATGGCTAAGGTCTGGGTAGCTATGATCTTTCTGCTATACACCGAGATTCTATGGATTTCTGCACATACTACCCACAGTATGCTCTGCATGGCCCCGTGGAGACCACCAATAGTGGCCGCGGCTCGTTAGGTTGAGTTATATTATTATTAGCTTGGTTAGGTTAGGTTGGGTTAGGATGGGATAGCCATTATTTTTGTACTACGCATGGGAATTCTATGGACTTCCGCGCTCTATTTTGCGCTATCACACTCTGCTTGTCTCCGGGCATGCCAGGAATAGTGGCCGCGGCACGTTAGGTTGAGCTATGATACGCTTGGTTCGGTAACCTTTGCATAGGTTAGGATGGGATATCACCTCCTTTTG
>NW_017091309.1:0-448 GCF_001483705.2 Eufriesea mexicana
ACGTTTGGCTTGGCTATATTAGGAAAGGTTAGTTTAGGACATCTTCAAGTTTTGTGCCACACAATGAAATGCGGTGGGTTACTGCGCTCTTCTGTGTTCTGGTATGTTCTGTTTGGCTCTGGGGAGGGCAGCAATGGCGGCCTCGGCACGCTAGGTTGGGTCATGTTACGCTTGGCTCGGCTAGGTTAGGATATATTTGGACAGTTTAGCTTTGTCCTTTGCGCTATACACTGCTGTTCGGTCGATATCTGAGCACTGCATTTCCCTACTAGGATCTGCCTGAATCTGGAGAGGCCAGCAACAGCTTTCGTTGCACGTTTGGTTAAGATATGCTACGTTTGGTTAGGCTAGGTCAGCTACGTTTGGTTATTGTGGCTCTGACTTCTGTGCTATACACTGATGTTCTATGGATTTCTGCCCTCTACTATGCTCCCATATGTTTTGCTTG
>NW_017091310.1:0-448 GCF_001483705.2 Eufriesea mexicana
GATGTATGGAAGAATGGGTGTATGGATGGATGGATGTTTGGATGGTTGGGTGTATGGATGCACTGACGTATATACGTATGGATGTGTGGATGGATGCATGTATCGATGGATGGATGTATGGATGTATAGATGGATGGATGTATGGATGGTTGCATGTATCGGTGGATGGAATCACTGATGCATATGTTTATGGATACATGGATGTGTCGATGTGTGGGTGTATGGATGGATGAATGTAAGTATGGGTGAACGCATGGATGTGTGTATAGATGTATGTATGGGTGTATTGATGGACGGATGTATGGATGGATGTACGTATATATATATGTATGGACGTATGGGTGGACGGATGTATGGATGGATGCATGTATGGTTGGATGGATGAATGTATGGATGTACGGATGTATGTATGGATGTTTGAAAGTATGTATGAGTATATGGATGGACG
>NW_017091311.1:0-449 GCF_001483705.2 Eufriesea mexicana
CCGTTTACCACCCTTCGCTCAACTGTGAATAAGCTAGAGCTGTACTCTTATCTTAAAGATATGGGTAAAGTTTGTATGAGTGATAGATCTATGATGGATCTAATAGTATCTATGTAAACAAATGTAAAAAATAAATATAGATTTTACACCCATCTTCACTCATATTTTTGACACGACATATTTCCAACAATTGAATTTCTATCATGATATACTATCTCTGTAACCTACATTAATATTTTAGTGCATATTTACGCTAGGTATTCGTTCAATTTTCAAATTAGATTTTAACACATTCTAAGATTCGTTTTATTACAACCTACCGTATATAAGCTTTTTAATTATCAAGCTAACTTCATTTCCCTTCGCATGACGACATCCCAATGCATCTGCATACCCTAATTTCCCGTGAATTTTTACAATAATTTGCCTTTCGTAGAATCTACGACTTT
>NW_017091312.1:0-449 GCF_001483705.2 Eufriesea mexicana
GATTATAGTATGGTATTAAAGTATTGTTTAATACTACTTTGATATTCATAGATTTTTATTTCGCCCTATTTGAGTTTCGAGAATTTCGAATAATGAGAAAACTACAAAATTTTCAATTTCGTGACTTTCCAATAATTTCAACAATTTCTTTAACTCTTTATAGCAGAATTATTCTATTTCTTCCCTCTGAATGAAAAAGAATTGATGAAAGTTTCTCGATTTAATTCGAATTTCAACAACTAATTATTTTTTCAATTATTTCTTAGACTATAGTATAGTATTAAAGTATTGTTTACTACTACTTTCATATTCATAGATTTTTATTTCGTCCTATTTTAGTTTCGAGAATTTCGAATATTAAAGAAACTACAAAATTTTCAATTTCATGACTTTCCAATAATTCCAACAATTTCTTTAACTCTCCATAACAGAATTATTCTATATCTTCC
>NW_017091313.1:0-449 GCF_001483705.2 Eufriesea mexicana
ATATGGCACAAAAGTCATTGCCATCGTCTCCTTCCCTGGCCGAGCGTAACATAACCATACGCGACCTAAAACAAACTAACATGCCGGAACCACTATTACTGGCATTCCCAGAGTCGAGCAGCGTATCGTGGAGCAATATTTAGAGTAGAAGGCAGCAGAATAGCAATATGTAGAACAGAAGTCGAAGCCATCATGACAAAGCCTAACCCAACCCATACTAACCAAACGTAACCTAACACAATCTTTCGTGCCACGACAACTACAGCCAAGCCCCCCCCCATGCTCGAGCAGAGTATCGTAGAACAATGTAGAGCGCAGATACCCACCGTATAGCAGTGTATAGCTCAAGAGTCAAGGCTATCCTCTCCTAACCTAGCAACCGTAATACCACCAAACGTAAACCAACTAAACCAAGCGTGCAGCGACCACTATTGCTGGCCGCCCGGGAG
>NW_017091314.1:0-449 GCF_001483705.2 Eufriesea mexicana
TTCCAAAGCATTTCTGGAATTATCAATGCATATTACGGTACTATCTTGAAATATTTCCTATTGCAGTTACGGTAATTCATACATCTAGAAACAGAACAATGTTGCAGTTTGACTAATATGTTCAATTATGATATATGTTGTACGAGAATTTCGGAATGACAAATTACAATTCCACTATTACTCCAGATATAAGGTTTGATAACGCAGCACTGATTACAAACATCACCACATTAATTTGCACGTTGGACTTCTTTGTCCACTGATGATGTAAATTTCTGTGTAATTCAGGAGTAAGGTATGTATACTACGGTTGTGGCTGGTGACGTTTACGGCACACAGTACGGTAATTAGTGCATCTACAGGCATAGCATTGTTGCCGTTGGACAAAATTGTCCACTGAGTATGTACACCCAAAGCAACACTGGAGCGAGATATGCAAATTCATTATG
>NW_017091315.1:0-449 GCF_001483705.2 Eufriesea mexicana
ACTGCGTACTCTCGGGAATTGCGAAGGCATTGTATCCAAAGCTAGTCATTTTCTCCCCTTTGGAAGCTCCATTGTTAACATGTGCTTCATTATTCTTGTCATTGGTGAATTATTTATGCAGTCTGCAGATAATTCAGGGGAGCGTTTTTGACGGAATACATCAGGAAATTCGTTTATAAATATAAATTCTAGCAAATGACTCACCTTGTCAGATTCAGAGGAGTATTGGGCAAATTTTCACGGCGTGTATTTTGCAATTAGTTTAGGAACATGGATTGAAAGCAGAGATATCATTGTCGCGACATATATGGTTCCACAGGTATTGAGAATTATGTTAAACTTTGTGTTATCTGATTATTTCGAAAATTCGCTGCATATGTTCACTCTATAGGTTTCAAATTCGGAAAGCACTACGAAGCAAGTAGTTTTGTTACACGTGTGTGGCAGAG
>NW_017091316.1:0-449 GCF_001483705.2 Eufriesea mexicana
AGTAGAACGCAGGCATCCATATAATCGCTGTGTATACCAGAAAAGTCACAGCGGCCCAAACGTAACCCAAACCATCAGGACGTGATCAAACATAGACTGGCTCAACCTAACGTGCGGAGACCGCTATTTTTGCCCCCACGAGAGCCGAGCAGGACAAACTAGATCACAGTAGATCGCAGAATTCCGCCGAATAGGATGCTACATCGCAAAAGTTAGAGCTGTCCTGACAAAACTTACCCTGACCCAACCTAACGGAACGTAACCTGACTCATCGTAACGTGTCGAGACCACACTGGCTGGCCGTGTCAGAGCCAAGCTGAAAGCATTAGAACACTGCATGTCGCAAGAATCCTCACAATAGCAGTCTGTAGCAATAAAGTCAAAGCTATTCTCTCCTAACCTAACCAATCCTGACAAAACAAAATGTCAACTATCTGGACCTAACTTGC
>NW_017091317.1:0-449 GCF_001483705.2 Eufriesea mexicana
TCTCCAGTCGCGTCGCTTCGGACTGACCGAAATGGACGATCCCAGTCGTATCACGTCCAACCGGCCGTTGGGTACGAACGACAGTCGTGTCGGTTCGGACCGACTGAAAGGACGATCTCCGCTCGGGTCGATGCTATCAACAAATTACTGTCACGGACATTCCACTGACGAATAGCAAAGACATTTTTACGTGAAAATAAGATTTTTCGTATATAATGTAGGTATGTGTATAAATGGAAAAATTCGAAAATTGAGAAACTAATGATAATAACATAGTAATAAGTTCGAATTATTGAAGCCATGGAGTAAAGTGTAAAGATATGTATATGTCATAACGTTATTTACCGTGTTATTAACGAAAGATCTCCAGTCGTGTCGCTTCCAATCGGCCGAAGGGGACTAACGCCCATCGTGACGGTTCGGATCGACTGAAAGAACGATCTCCACCC
>NW_017091318.1:0-449 GCF_001483705.2 Eufriesea mexicana
CATAAATTTAATAGTACTATATAGAATTAAATTAGTATTAGATAAATTAAATTAATATTAGTATTAGTATTGAACTAAAATTAAAATTGTATTATATTTATACAGTGAGTGTAGCAGTGCTGGATATAATTTACATTAAATGCTAGTTTAATAAATAATTTTTCAGAATTAAATTATATTACAGAAAGTTAAAGGTATACTTGATTCGAATCAAATATCGTGTGGAATGAGGAAAATGTGAAATTTGAGGAAAATAAATAAGCTATAATATAAAGTGTTATAGAAATATAATATAATATAAATATATAGCATAGAAATTATAATACAAGTTATCATGGTAATTGGTGGCATAAGTCGAGAAAGAAGAATGCAATTTCTTTGTTTGAACCAGCAACCCCCTTTGAGGGAGAGGCTTCCTCCACCGGCAGACCTGGTCGCGGAAGACGGTC
>NW_017091319.1:0-449 GCF_001483705.2 Eufriesea mexicana
AAAAGCACGCGTTGTTCAAGAATCCTTGCTTTATCGTTGCCCGAAAGTTCTTCACCCTCCACCCCAATTGCCGTGACTCAATCCCATTTAAAATTTAGGGATCAGTTATGTTGACTCTGGAAGGTTCGTGAAGATTTACGTGTCGATGTTGGCGGCGCGTTTTTGATCGTTTCCCGAACTTTCCAGTAGCAGGGGGCCAGACCCTATATAAAGCCCAGCATCAAGGGACACCGCGAATATTCTGTTCGGACTTTCGACGAGTTCGCCGACAGACTGCGAATCTAACAAGTTAGACCACAGAATACGCAAGACGGCAATTATCTCAAAAGAGGAACTAAAACAAAGGTTGCTGGGATAATGGACCGCTATCAGTACCAATTATTTGGAAAAAAATCATTTATAATATGCTCAACAGATTGAGGCACGTATTGAAACAAAGAGGCATTGCT
>NW_017091320.1:0-449 GCF_001483705.2 Eufriesea mexicana
TTTCGTGATGCCAGCAATAGTGTTTGTGACACCCCATGTTGTGTTACGTTACGTTTGGTTATGCAACGATTGGTCAGGTTAGGAGTGGATAGCTTTGACTAGTGTGCTATACAACGTTATTCGGTTGATTTGAGCGATCTACTGTGTTCTAATGTGTCCAGCTTGACACTGGGAAGGCCAGCAATAGTGGTCTCCGCTCGTTAGGGTCAGACACGTTTCGTTCGGTTAGGTTAGGTTGGGCTAAGTTTGGCCAGGATAGCTTTCACTTTTGTGCTATGCACAGATATTCGGATGATTTCTGCGCACTACTGTGCTCGAAATTGCCCTGATTTTCTCTGGTGATACAAGCAATTGTGGTATCGGCAAGTTAGGTTGCGTTAGGCTACGTTTGGTTGGGCTATGCTAGTATGGGTTAGGCTTGGTAGCTTTGACTTTCGCGGTATACACTG
>NW_017091321.1:0-449 GCF_001483705.2 Eufriesea mexicana
GCACCAAAAACGAAGATATACGAACCCAGCCTGACCTAACCTAATCCAACGAAACGTAGCTTAACCTAACCTAACGTGCAGAAACCACTATCGCTGTCCTCCCAGCGTCGGGCAGGACGTAATAGAGGCATGTAGAGCGCAGAAATCCACGGAATAGCAGTGCATGGCACAAAAGTCATAGCCATCCTGGTCCAACGTGTCCAAACGCACCACAGCCAAACCAATCCGAGCTCAACCAAACGTGCATACACCACTGTTGCTGAACTTCGCAGAGCCCAGCAAGATATATCAGAGCACTGTAGAGCCCACAAACCTGCCGCATTTCAGAGTAAAGCACAAAAGCCAAAGATATCCTAACCTAACCGCACCTAACCTAACCTAACCGAACGTAGCCTAAACAAACATAAAGTGCCGAGACTTCCATTACTGTCCTTCCAAAGCCAAGCTGA
>NW_017091322.1:0-449 GCF_001483705.2 Eufriesea mexicana
AGTAGATTCTGCTTGGCTATGGTGAGGCCAGCAATAGTGGTCTCGGCATGCTAGGCTTGGTTATGTTGCGCTTGGCTTCGCTAGGTTAGGTTAGGTTAGGTTTGGTCAGTGTAACTTTGACTTTTGTGCTACACACAGCTATTCTGTGGATTTCTGCTCGCCACATTGCTCTGCTATACCCTGCTCGTCTCTGAGGTGGCCAGGTGTGATGGTCGTTATACGATAGGTTGAGGTAGGTTACGCTTGGTCAGGCTAGGTTGGGTTAGGTTTGGTTATTATGTCTTTGACCTGTGTGGTATTCGCTGTGCTCCTGTGCCCTAGAAGGTTCTACGTGGCTCTGGGGAAGCCAGCAATAATGGAAACGTCTCGTTAGCTTGAGGTATGTTACGTTTGGTTATGTTACAATTGGTTAGGTTAGGAGAGGGTAGCTTTGGCTTTTGTTCCATACA
>NW_017091323.1:0-449 GCF_001483705.2 Eufriesea mexicana
CTCCTATCTTTGCGCTCTTCTGCGTTCTAATATTTCCTGTTTGGATCTGGGCAGGCCAGCAATTGTGGTCCCGGCACGTTAGGTTGAGGCAGGCTGCGTTCGCTTATCTTACGTTAGTTTAAGTTAGGTTGGAATGGATTAGGCTTTTGTGGCGTCCACTGCTAATCGGTGGACTTTTGCCATCTACGGTGCTCTGATATGTCCTGCTTGTCCCTCGGCTGGCCAGTATTGGTGGTGAATGCACGTTAGGTTTAGTTAAGCATCGGTTCGTTAGGTTAGGTTTGGAAGGCTTGGCTAGGATTTATTCCGACTTTTGTGCTGTACACGGCTGTCCGACGGATATCTGCTCTCTACATTGCTCTTCAATACTCTGCTCCATTCTGGGAAGCAAACAATATATATAATGGCAAGCTATGTTGGGTCAGCTTTCGTATGGTTGGCCTAGGCTT
>NW_017091324.1:0-449 GCF_001483705.2 Eufriesea mexicana
TATTGACGGCGAGTAACTGTCGTTACGTTCACTTTCTACACACCGACACTTGTATCGTTTACTTCAGGAGCAATCCGAAACACGTCTTTCATAGACTACTGGTCGAGTGGAACACGTTTCATAAATGAGCGACATGTGGCGGCCCGCGCACAAGCGCGCCAATATACAATGTTGCGCGACGACTCCCTTTGGCGGTCCGGCGGCACGCTGTGCCCGGACCGCCAGACATACATTGTATCGACGAAGACATTGGCTCTAGCCAAAATCGTCGCTGACGATACGCCGTGCTTTCGGCATGGGTTTTGAAGCGCCAGTCGAACACGAGCTCTCGCCAGCGACGCAGCCCATGAAAACTTCATTCCGCACCCACAGACATATTTATTATTTTAAATTATTTGTATCGTAATGAACATTTCATACGATGGAATTATTTAATTTATTATAAAAAG
>NW_017091325.1:0-449 GCF_001483705.2 Eufriesea mexicana
CCCCACGCTTCCAGAGCCAGAGCAATGGCTCGGTCTGGGATGCCGTCCGGTCCGGTGGCGTTGATCCTCGCCCCCATCCCAACGACCGCACGGCCCAACTCCTCGCGCGAGGCCTCCAGCTCGTCGGAACATCCGACCAGTTCCGACCGCACTGCAACGGTTTGCACCCACTCTTCCGCCACCACCGGGAAGAGAGTGTCGATCACCCGCCGCAGGAGCTGGGGGTCCATACGCTAGGTCACGGGGGGCGCCCATGCCCTTTACTACCCCATTACTACTATATAGGGGCGTCCCCAAGATTCGCTTTCGAGCGTCGCGAGGAGTTCGTCCCATTGCCGAGACATGGCTTAGAGAATCTCCATTCGGAGGTCAACCACCCTCGGACCGGTACCGGCGACAGAGGCGCGCGATATCCTCGGCGGACACCGCGCTTTGTCGACGTCGCGCCC
>NW_017091326.1:0-449 GCF_001483705.2 Eufriesea mexicana
TGCTATAAGCTGCTGTTCGGCCGATTTCTGCCATAAACATTGATCTACTCTAATCAGCTCGTCTCTGTGGAGGCGAACAGTGGTAGCCGTGACATGTCAGGTTGTGTCATGTTACGTTCGGTTAGGTTAGCTTGGTTATGTTTGGTCAGGATGGCGATGTACAGCGCTATTCTTTGGATTTCTGTGGTCCACTACGATGCATTATATCCTGCATGGCACTCGGGGGCCAGCAGCAGTTGCCGCGGCACGTTATGTTGAGTTAGGCAACGATCGGTTGGGTTAGGTTAGATTAGGCAATGATAGGATAACCTTGGCTTTTGTATTATGCATGGCCGTTCGGCCGATTTCTGCGCTCTTCTATGCACTACTATACTCTGCTAGGCTCTGTGGAGGCCAGCCATAGTGGTCTCGGCAAGAGAGGTTGCATTACGCAGCGTTTGGTTTGGATA
>NW_017091327.1:0-449 GCF_001483705.2 Eufriesea mexicana
TAGCCCAACCTAAACTAACAAAACGTAATCCAGCTCATACTATCGTGACGAGGCAAATACTTCGGGCATTCCCAGGGCTAAGCGTAATACAGTAGCGTACAGCACCGCGCTGAAGCACACCGTACTGGAATGCATTGCACGAAAGTTTAGGTTAGCCTGACCGAGCTTAACCCTTCCTAACCTAACAAAGCCTAACCTAGCACAATCTAACATGCCGCGACTACCATTGATGGCCTCTGCGAACACAAGCAGGAAGTAATAGAACACAGTGGAGCGTAGAAATCGGCGATCAGTTGTGTGTAGCACAAAAGTATAAGCTCTCCCATCTTAACCTCGCAAAGGTAACACAACCGAACGTAGCATAGCTCAAACTAACGTGACGCGACCACTATTGCTGGGCCGCCAGAGCCAAGCATAGAATGCTAGAGCACACCACAGCGCAGAAATCT
>NW_017091328.1:0-449 GCF_001483705.2 Eufriesea mexicana
GTGATTTTCTATTTTCATTTCACGATCAAATGCTTCTACCGTAATACACAACTACATTCAATAAAAGCTTCGAATTGATAAGTGATCTTCGCGAGAATCTTTCGAATCGCAAATGGTTAATTACTATAAACGTGAAACTCAAGGCAACAGCGTGCCGAGAGAACCATCATTGGCAAGCGAAGAGCGAGGATCGCGAGACGAGAATAACGTGATCGGTGCACGAGCGCGACCGAACTTCTACCCTCGCCACTGAGTCCCCTCATACGTCCTCGTCCTGTCGGAAGCTTTGCACACTGAAACTGAAAGCGTTGTCTCGACCTTTACAAGTGGCTTCGGCGGTGGAAAAGCAGATGTACGGGTCTCGTGACCTTGTTAAGGTATGGTTACAATACGTCCTTCTTTGGAACGCACTTGTGCTACGGGTACTTATATTTATGGGGTACAAGTCC
>NW_017091329.1:0-449 GCF_001483705.2 Eufriesea mexicana
GATGCCAGAAGTAGAAGTCACGGCACGTCAGTTTCAGTCATACTACGTTTGGTTATGTCGAGATTTTCGGGTTATGCTCGGATTGCTTCGTCTTTCCTGGTGGAGGCTGCTATTCAGTGTATATCTGCGCTTTACTCTGCTCTACTATGCTCGGCTCGACTCTTGGGAGGCCAGCAATAGTGTTCGCTCCTTGCTGGATTTTGTTAATTTATGTTTGGGTATGTGCCGATTGGTTAGGCTAAGAGAGGGTAGCCTTTACCTTTGTGCTATACGCTGTTCTTCGTTGTATTTCTGCACTCTGCTGTGCTCTAATATGCTCTTCATGGATCTGCGGTGGCCAGCAATAGCGGTCCCAGCTCGTTAGGTTTCGTTAGGTAAGGTTAGGTCAAGTTAGGCACGGATCCCTTCGGCTTTTGTGCTATACACTGCTACTTGGTGTCTTTCTGCGT
>NW_017091330.1:0-449 GCF_001483705.2 Eufriesea mexicana
CGCCAATAGAGTACTGTAGCAGTTCGATTCTGCTGTTCAATGATAACTTAAACTATGTTGCTCTTCTAGAATGACAGAAAACACATCCGTTACAGCCCGAAATATTATGAATTGTCACAACGGTACTGAAAACAGCAATCATCACATTACTGCAGCCGGTTGATTAATCTGTTCTCTGAAGATGTAAATTACAAAACATTTCCATAGTAATCAATGTATAATACGGTTATGGCTAGAGACCTTAAAAGTTCACAATACGGTACACAGTGTATCAACCAACAGAGCAATGTATCCGTTGTATTAACAAGCTCACTGTTGATGTAATCTCTTTTGCAATTCTAGAATGATCAATGTGTAGATCATATATCGGTAGTGATATTATGGAAGACAATAGAGTACTGAGTGTAACCAACTACGCAAGTCTATGACGTTTTAGTAAATATGATCGC
>NW_017091331.1:0-449 GCF_001483705.2 Eufriesea mexicana
GAACACATTAGTGGAGAGTAGAACGCAGAAATCCACGGAATCACAGTGTATATCAGAAGAGTCATAGCTACATAAGCCTAACACAAGCCAACAGGACACAGCTAAACTTCGCCTAGCACAACCTAACGTGCCGAGACCGCAGTTGCCCCCCCCCCAGAGCCAAGCAGGACGTACTAGAGCACATTGGAGTGCAGAAATCCACCGAATTGCAGTGTACAGCGCTAAAGTCATGGCTACTCTCTCCTAAGCCATGGAATCGTGTCATAAACGAACGTATCCCAGCTTACACCTACGCGGGCTACCACTATTTCTGGCCATCCCGGTTCCAAGTAGAACATACTAGAGTGCAGTAGAGCACAGACATTCTCCGAACAGCAGTGTACTGCAAAAAGGTTAAAGCTATCCTGGCCAAACATAGCCCAAACCAACTTAACCATACGTAACATGAC
>NW_017091332.1:0-449 GCF_001483705.2 Eufriesea mexicana
ACTGCAATCTAATATATTCTGCTTGGGTCTGGGGAGGCCCGCAGTTGTGGTCTCGACACATCAGGTTGAGACATGTTTCGTTTGGTTAGGTCTGGATATGCCAGTTTCGATTAGGATAAACCTGACTCTCGCACTATACACTGATTTTCGGTGGGTTTCAGCGCTCTACTGCGCTCTACTATATTCTGCTTGTCCATGGCGAGGTCAGCAATAGTGGACGCGGTACGTTATGTTGAGTTAGGCCACATTTGGTTCGCTAACGTTGGTTTGCATTTGGCTTGAAGAGCTTTGACCTTTGTGCTATACATTGCGATCATATGGACTTCAGAGAGCTACTACCCTCTACCATGTCATGCTCAGGTCGGCGCGGGCCAGCAATAGTGGTCGCGGCAAGTTATGTTTAGTTAGGCTACGTTTGGCTTGCTTAAGTTGGTGTGGGTTAGGTTCGG
>NW_017091333.1:0-450 GCF_001483705.2 Eufriesea mexicana
CGTCCAGAGAATCCAGCGGAGTATAGTAGAGCAATGGAGAGCGCAGAAATCTATCGAATAGCGGTGTATAGCACAAAAGCCATAGCTACCCTTTTCTAACATAGTCAAATTTTACATTGCAGTACGTAGCACAACTCAACCTATCGAGCCACGACAGACATTACTGTCGCCCCCGCAGGCAAGCGAGGTGTTATAGTGCACGGTAGGGCGCACAAGTCCATAGAATAGTAGTGTGTAGCACAAGAGTCGATGCTATCCTAACTTATTACAACATAACCTAACCTAAACAAACGCAATCGAACTCAACTTGACGTGCAGCGAACACCATTGCTGGATTCAGGAGGGTCGGGCAGAGTATAGTAGATCAATGTAGAGCGCAAATATTCACCGATGTGCAGAGTATAGCACAAAAGCCTAAGCTACCCTACCATAAGCTAAGCGAACGTAACG
>NW_017091334.1:0-450 GCF_001483705.2 Eufriesea mexicana
CTAACCAACCGTGCCCTTGCCAAACGTAGCCCAACGCTACCTATCGTGCCATGACCACTACTAGTGGCTTCCTTATGGTCGAGCATAATATAGTATTGCACACTAGAGCGCACAAAGCCACCAAACAGCAATGTGTTGCACAAAAGTCACTCTTATCCTGTCCTAACATAACCAAACGCAACACAACATAACCTAGCGTGCAGAGACCACTAATGCTGGCCTCCTCAGAGCCAAGAAACTTATGCTAGTCGTAGTAGAGCGCAGAAAGCCACAGAAGAGCAGTGTACAGTACAAAAGTCACAGCTGTCCCATCCAAACATGGCCAAACCTAGCCTAACCGAACGAAACGCAACTCAACCTAACTTTCCGCGACCACTATTCCTGGGTTCCCGAGACACAAGCAGAGTATGGTAGCGCACAGTAGAGCGCAGGAGTCCATAGGATGGCAGC
>NW_017091335.1:0-449 GCF_001483705.2 Eufriesea mexicana
TAGGTTGAGATAGGCTACGGTTGGGTTGACTGCGTTAGCTATGGTTAGGTTTTGGGTAGCTTCGACTTATCCGCCATACGCTGGGTGTCTATGGTCATCTGCTCTCTACTCTCCTCTAATATGTACCGCATGGCTCTGGGAGTCCAGCAGTAGTCGTCTCGGCACGATATGTTGTGTTGTGTTACGATTGTTTACGGCAGAATTGGTTAGGTGAGGGGGGTCCAGCTATGACTTTTGCGCTATACACTCCTATTCGGAGAATTTCTGCACTCCACTGTGCTCCACTGTATTCTGCTTGGCACTGCAGCGTCCAGCAGTATGGGTCGCGTCTCGTTATATTGAGTTAGGTTACGTTTGGTTAGGTTAGGTTAGTTTGGGTCTGGTTAGGTTTTCTTTGACTTATCTGCTATGCACCGCCATTCTATGGACCTCTGCGCCCTACTCTACTC
>NW_017091336.1:0-450 GCF_001483705.2 Eufriesea mexicana
TGCTCTACTATACTCTGCTCGACTCTCGGTAGGCCAGCAGTTTGGTCGCCGCACGTTATGTTGTGTTATTTTACGTTCGGATTGGTCAGGTTTTGTACGGTTAGGATAGGATAGCTTTGACTTTTGTGCTATGCACTGCTGCTATGTGGGTTTCGACGCTCTAGTGTGCTCTAATATGCTCTGGTTGGTGCTGGGCAGTACAGCGGCAGTGGTCTCGGCGCGTTAGCTTCAGCTATGCTGCGTTCCGTTTCGTTAAGCTTGGTTTGGTTAGAATAGGGTATCTTTGACTTTTGAGCTTTGCACTGTTATTCGGCAGAATGCTACGATTTACGTTGTTCTACTGAACTGCGCTCGGCGCTCTGGATGCGGGCGATTGTGTTCGTTACCAGTTGGGTTATGTTATGTTACGTTCGGTTATGTTAGGTTAGGCTAAGTTTGGTCAGGGCAGCT
>NW_017091337.1:0-450 GCF_001483705.2 Eufriesea mexicana
GAGATGAAGTATTTAATGGTGCCAAAGGAATTATTTTAGCCCCTTCAATAACCAAATTAAAACCAAATATTAGACCAGTTGACGGATATGAATTAAGAAATCCATCTAATTATTTACCAATTGCAGAAGTAACTACTTTCCCTCATTTATACTTATACGGTAATTCAACAGAAATAAATACATATCCAGATTGTCAAAATGTTTACAAATCTAATCATGATGTTACTGAAGCCTTTTCACGAAAACAAAAGGATAGAGTATTAAATAGAATTAGAGCACTAAGTAAATTAAAACTAGAACATGTATTAAATGTTAAAAATTATGTAATTGATAATAGTGAATTTGCTGATGACGTTCTTATTGATGTAGGAGCAGAAATGTATAGTAACTGTGGTAATTCAGGAATGGCAATTATTCAAGGTGATCCAGAATTTGATAATTATCAATTAG
>NW_017091338.1:0-450 GCF_001483705.2 Eufriesea mexicana
GGTTACGATTGGTTACGTTTGGTTGGGATGGCTTCTACTTTCGTGTTATGTAATGCTGTTCCGTTGATTCCTACGCTCTACGCAGCTCTGATATGTTCTGCTTGTCTCTGGGGACGCCAGCAGTAAAGGTCTCGGCACGATCCGTTTAGGTATTCCACTTTCGGTTAGGTTAGGTTTGGATAGGATATCCTTGGCTTTTGTTGTATACACTGCCATTTGGTGGCTTCCTGCGCTCTACCATGATCTAGCGTATTCAGTTTGGCTCTGGGTAGGCCAGCAATGGTGGTTTCGCACCTTAGTTTATGTTAGTATGCGTCTAGTTATACTACGTTTGGATATCGTAGGATAGGATATCTTTGATATTTCTGCTATACACCGCTATTCGGAGGATTTCTATGACCCACGTTGATCTACTAAACCCTGCTTGGCTCCGGGGTGGACAGTAACAGT
>NW_017091339.1:0-447 GCF_001483705.2 Eufriesea mexicana
TCCATCCATCCACACCTCCATCCATCCATACACCCCTCAATCCATACATCCATACATATATACACCCATCCATTCATACATCCATATATCCATCCATACATACAGCCATACCTTAATCCATCCATACATCCGTCCTTCCGTACATCCATTCATCCGTACATCCGATCATCCACACCTCAATCCATCCATACGTCCATCCATCCATACGGCCGTCAATCCATACATCCATCCATCCATACACCCATCCTTCCATACATCCATCCATACATACAACCACCCATCCATACATACATCGTTCCATACATCTATCCACACGTACATCCACACAGATATACATCCATACATCCATACATCCATACATCCATACATTCGTAATTCCATACATTCGTACATCCATACATACACCCATCCATACATCCATACATCCATACATCCATCCATCCATCC
>NW_017091340.1:0-444 GCF_001483705.2 Eufriesea mexicana
TCCTTATTTATGCAAGAAAGGTGGCTCACCGCCATATTAGACTAAAATGTCAGTAAAACTGAATTTTCCTGCCAGATTCTACAGGACTGCAATGGCTATAGCTCGCCAAGAGAATTATTCCGCCGTATTTATGCAAGAAAGGTGGCTCACCGCGATATTGGTCTAAAATGTCAGTAAAATTGAATTTTGTTGCCAGAGTCCATTGCATTGCAAAGGCTATAGCACGCCAATTGTATCTTTCCTCCTTATTTATGCAATAAAGATAGCTCACCGCGATATTGGTCGAAAATGTCAATAAAATTGAATTTTCCAGGCATGTCCTATAGCATTGCGACGGCTATAGCACGCCAATTGAATCCTTCATCCTTATTTATGGAAGATAGTTAGATCACCACAATATTAGTCGGAAATATCAATAAAATTGAATTTTCCAGCCAGATTCAA
>NW_017091341.1:0-450 GCF_001483705.2 Eufriesea mexicana
TACAGTGCAGATAGCTATAGCCGTAGTGTACTGTTCACTACTAATGCCTCTAGAGATAACTGATACATACATTCATAATTGTTGAATTACTGTGGAATTTACATGATATCTGAAGAAATTTGTCCAATGTCTATAATATTGCGTACATGGCAACACTAAGTACTGCACTATCCATTTCAAATGTTTCAAGCGAAAATTAATATATCCATTGGTCAACGAAGGATTGCTTCAGAAACGACACTATCAGTGAATGGATTAATGCAATGGATATGAAACTGTGTAGGTGGCTATAATCTGTATTTTTAATTGTTGGTATCTGTAGAGATGATGGATCCATCCATTGATAATACTTCAAATACTGTGGGACTTAAATGATAACTGAATTGATTAATCCATGGCTACGGTACTGCGCTGATGGCAATACTCCGTGCTCAATTGTTAATTCTAATA
>NW_017091342.1:0-450 GCF_001483705.2 Eufriesea mexicana
CTTTTGGTTTGCTTGGTTGGGTTAGGTTTGGTTAGGGTGGCCTTGACTTTTGTGCAGCACACTGCTGCTCAGCGAATTCCTGCGCTCTACTGTGCTATAGTGTATTCTGCTTGGTCCAAGGGGGGGAGAGGGCGGCAACGGTGGTCTCCACACAGTTTGGGTGAGATATATAACGCTCGGTTTCATTTTGGTTTGGTTAGGTTAGTGCGGTATGACATTGACTTTTGTGCCATACAGTGCTATTCGGAGGATTTCTGCGCTCTTCACGACTCTACTATACTCTACTCGACTCTGGGGATGCCAGCAATGGCTGTAGTGGGACGATTGTCTCAGTTCTGTTACGTACGATTAGGTTAGGTTAGGTTTGGTTAGGTTAGGACGGCTTTGACTTTTGTTCCTTACACTGGTATTCGTTGGATTTCAGCGCTCTACTTAGCTCTAGTATATTCT
>NW_017091343.1:0-450 GCF_001483705.2 Eufriesea mexicana
TGGAAGGCCTGAGGAATGGATGGACGGATGTACGGATGCATGGTTGTATGGATGTGTATATGTGAGTATGTATGGATGGATGGATATGTATATGCATGGATGTATGGATGGATGGATGTATCGAAGGCTGGAAGTTCGAATGGATGGATTTATGTATATATGAGTGGTGAATGTATGGATGTATGGATGTAGCGCAGGATGGAAGTACGAATGGATGGATTTATGTATATATGGGTGGTGAGTGTATGAATGTATGGATGTATGGATGTATACATGTATGGATGAATGGATGGATGGATGTATGTATTGACGTAAGTACGCATGTAATGATGGATTGATGGATTGGTGGATGGATGTATGGGTGGATATATGTATGGGCCGATGGCTGTATGGATGGTTGGGTGCATGTATAGATTGATGTATGTATGTACGGATGAACGGATGTATGGA
>NW_017091344.1:0-451 GCF_001483705.2 Eufriesea mexicana
ACATCGCGAAAGTTGAAGCTGTCCTAACCAAACATGGTGTAAACCAACCATACCCAACGTAACCTGTCTCAACGCAACGTACCGAAGCCACTATTGCTGGCCTTCCCAGGGCGAAGCTTAACATATAAGACCACTGGAGGACGAAGAGATCCACCTAAAAGCAAACTATGGCACTAATGGCAAAGCTACCGTCTCGTAGCCTAACCAAACGTAACATAACCTAAAGTAACGAAACTCGGCCAGGCGTGCCGAGGCCACTATTGCTGGCCTTCCCAGAGCCAAGCTGAATATATTGAATCACTGTAGGGCGCAGAAATCAACCCAATGACAGACTATAACGCGAAAGTCAAAGCTTTCCTTTTCTAACCTGACCAAACGTAACATAACTGAACCTAACATAACTCATCATAGCGTTCTGCGACCACTGTTGCTGGACTCCGCAGAGCCATGA
>NW_017091345.1:0-451 GCF_001483705.2 Eufriesea mexicana
ATCCGACTTCGAATAATAGTGCCGAATGTGATAGGTGGCCGTCGAATGCCGTTCGTAGTTTCCCGTTATGGCTTATTTAAGCGAAATAATACCTATCGATTAGGTTGTGTTGATCTAGTTTGTTAGAATATAAATTTTTTAATTAGTGATGTAATTTTTTTTCGATTTTGGCTGTCGGTTTTCGAAAAATAGGGGCGATAGTGTATGTGGTTGTTAGTTCTATTAACTATTCGAGTTTATCTATCCTGGATTTGGCGTAATTCTTCAAAAAATTTCGGCTATCCTGATCGAGTAGGCTGTTTTCTAGCTAGTGTGCCACTTTTATTTCCATTTCGACCATTCTTTTTCGGAAAATAGTGTCGAATCCTGAGATACTCATATCCCACTAGCAATAAGTCGAAGCCGATGTCGCTGTTTATTATTCCCCAGATAGAGTCCTTCACTGCTCACC
>NW_017091346.1:0-451 GCF_001483705.2 Eufriesea mexicana
TAAATTTATTTGTACATATATAGTCTAGACTATAATGCTTCCCCTACAACTGTTGCTGATAACTTGACATACATATGTATTCGTGTAATAATTATAACTATTTATGGAAATAACACTAGAAACAGAATTATTAATTACATCAATCAAATGTCCACAATTTGAAGGATCAGCTAACATATTTGCTGCACAAAATTTGATTTTGGAAAAGACTTCCTTGAAGAGGTTCATCACTGGAGAATATGACGATACATAGAAACTCCTTATTTCTCAACTAGTAGTACTTTCCACTAATATTACACGTTTCTTATGCAATATTTTCGTGATTCCCAGATACTACACATATTAAACCTACAGAATTTTAATAACCTATTGAATAGATCAGTTATCGATTTGGATCTAGTTGTAGTAGTGTATATAGCCATCTACACGGTACTACAACCAATAAACAGAT
>NW_017091347.1:0-451 GCF_001483705.2 Eufriesea mexicana
TATTGAACCTCTGCAGAGAGCAGAAGTCCACCTAATAGCAGTCTATAGCTCTAAAGTCACAGCTGTCCCCTCCTAACACAACCAATCCTAACATAACGAAACGTAGCCTAGCACAATCTAACGTGCCGCGACTTATATTGCTGGCCTCCCGAGAGACAAGCAGAACACATTAGCGTTGAATAGAATGCAGAAGTCCATAAGATCGCTGTGTACATCGGAAAAGTCGAAGTTACGTTAGCCTAACCCAAGCAAACAGAACATAGCCAAACAGAGCACAACTCATCCTAACGTACCGAGACCACTAATGCTGGCCTTCCCAGATCCAAGCTCAAAATTTTAGAGCGTTGTATGGCGCAGAAATCTACATAATGGCAGGCTATATCTCTAAAGTGAAAGCTAACCTTCCTAACCTAACCAATCGTAACATAACCAAGCGTAACATATCTCAACC
>NW_017091348.1:0-451 GCF_001483705.2 Eufriesea mexicana
AAAAGCCAAAGAGATCCAAACCAAGTCTTACTAGCCTATCCTAACGAAAAGTAGCATAACTTAACCAAATGGACCGAGACCACTGTTACTGCCCACCCCACAGCGAAGCAGAACATATTAGACCGCATTAGGGCGCAGGAATCCACCGAATACAATTGAATGGCACGAAAGTATATGATATTCCGTCCTAACGTATCCAAACTTGTCATACGCAAATCTGGCCTAATTGAATCTAGCGCGGCGAGAACACTATCGCTGGCCTGCCCAGGGCCAAGCAGAGGATATTAGAACGCAGGAGTGCGAAGAAGTATCAGCGTGGCGGTGTATAGCACAGATGTCTTGACTCTGCTGTCCTAACCTCACCATACGTAACATAACCAAACATGGCATAGCTCAGCCAAACGTGCCGCAGCCACAATTGCTGGACGCCCCGGAGACAAGATGAACATAC
>NW_017091349.1:0-451 GCF_001483705.2 Eufriesea mexicana
CGTCTTGGTAAGGGTTGACAATCGATTAACTGTCAATTTTCGTTCAATTTTTACAATTGTAAGTAGTTCGAGCGTTCCAGTCACCAATGACCACAATGGTGTCACAAGAGAAACCGTGACTGGTCATATATAACCAACATGGCAGTCAAACTGTTAATGGAGATAACGGAAAAGGCGTGCATGATGTGAAAGATAGATAAAGAAGGTTAAGAGTGGTCGGAGGACAGTTTTAGTTGTAGACGGTTAGTTATTGCAAACTGAGTTGTTATCAAGTTGTGAAGTTGAACGCTATGAACGCATGTCCATAATTCGTCACTTGCACACAGTTATAATTTATTAATAAATACCACCACCGTCAATCCCTACGATATTTTTTTAAATTAACACGTTATGCATACACGTGTCACGTGTATAAGCAGTTGATTGCACCAAGTGCGTTTGGGCATTGGTA
>NW_017091350.1:0-451 GCF_001483705.2 Eufriesea mexicana
CAGACATTCAGTGCATTGCAGTGAATAGAGCATAAGCCTTAGATATGATAACCTAACCTGTACTAATCTAAAATGTATAGATGTAGCATAATTCAACATAACGTGCCGCAACCACTGCTGCAGGCGTCGCAAGGCAAAACACAATACAGTAGAGCACAGTAGATCACAGGAGCCCACCACATAATAGTGCATAGTGCGAAAGTGGAAGCTATCATGACCTAATTTAATCCAACCTAACCAAACGAAACGTAACCTAACACAAGCTAACGTGCCAGGACCACCACTGCTCGCTTCCCAGAGTCGAGCGGAGTATAGTAGAGCAATGTTGAGCGCAGAAATCCAACGAGAAGCTGTGTATAACACAAAAGTCAAAGAGATCCTGACCAAACGTTCCAAATCTAACTTAAGAAAACGAAATCCAACTCAACCTAACGTACGGAGACCACTATAA
>NW_017091351.1:0-451 GCF_001483705.2 Eufriesea mexicana
CAGTAGCCATCCGCATTGCAATGTAAAGCACAAAAGTTGAAGATACCCTAACCTCGCTTGACCAAACATAGCCTATCCAAACGTAGCACAACTCAACGTAACCTTCCGATGCCACTAATGCTGGCCCACGCAGAGAAAAGCTGAACGTATTAGAGCATAGTAGAGTGCAGAAATCCGCCGAGTAGCAGTGTATAGCGCAAAAGTCGAAGCTTGCCCCTCCTATCCGAACCAACCATAACGTAACCGAACGTAACATAGCTCAACCTGACGTGACACCACAACTATTGCTGGCTTCCCCAGAGACAAGCAGAACATACTACTGGAGAGTAAAGAGCAGAAATTCATAGAATCGCGGCATATAGCAGAGAAGTCAAAGCTATCCAGGTCTACCCCGACAAATGTAGCCTAACCAAACAAAGCCTGACTCAACATAACGAGCCGTGACCACTAC
>NW_017091352.1:0-444 GCF_001483705.2 Eufriesea mexicana
TATTTATGCAAGAAAGTTAACTCACAGCGATATTAGCCGAAAATGTCTATAAAATTGTATTTTCCAGCCAGATTCTACCGCATTCCAATGGATATAGCACGACAATGGAATCTTTCCTCCTTATTTATGCAAGAAAGATAGCTCACCATGATGTAAGTCGAAAATGTCAATAAAATTATATCTTCCAGCCAGCTTCTACTGGACTGCAATAGCTATAGCACACCAACAGAATCTTTCCTCCTTATTTATGCACGAAAGTCAGCTCACCATGATGTTAGTCGAAAATGTCAATAAAATTGTATTTTCCAGCAAGAATCTACAGGACTGCAATAGCTATAGCACACCAATAGATTCTTTCCTCCTTATTTATGCACGAAAGTGAGCACACCACGATATTAGTCGAAAATGCCAATAACATTGAATTTCACTTCCAGATTCTACAGC
>NW_017091353.1:0-447 GCF_001483705.2 Eufriesea mexicana
TTGAGCTCGCCAACAGAATCTTCCCCCCATATTTATGCAAGAAATATAGCTCAACATGATATTAGTCGAAAATGTCAGCAAAATTAAATTTTCGAGGAAGATTCTATAGCGCTGCAATGCCTATAGCACGCCAATAGAGTATTTCCTCCATATTTATGCAAGAAAGTTAGCTCACCACGATATTAGGCGTAAATGTCAATAAAATTGTATTTTCCAGCCAGATTCTACAGCATTCCAATGGCTATGGCACGACAATTGAATCTTTCATCCTTATTTATGTCAGAAAGTTAGCTCACCAGTATAATAGTCGAAAATGTCAAGAAACTTGAACTTTCCAGCCAGATTCTATAGTTTTGCAATGCTCAGAGCACGCCAACAGAATGTTTCCTCCTTATTTATGCAAGAATGGTGGGTCACCACAATATTAGTCGAAAATGTCAGTAAAAT
>NW_017091354.1:0-451 GCF_001483705.2 Eufriesea mexicana
TTTTTTAACAATGTCTACTTGTTATTCCATTGTGTATGAATTTGAGCACAAGTAATAAAGAATTAGAATCCACTAGGTAATTGAATGTATTATTACATTTCTAATTAGTTTTGAATTATAATACATTTTATTATCTTGTTATGTCATAGAATTTTGTGCAATTTTATTATTATACTTATTGGGCCATTTATAATCAAAGACATATTTTTTATACCTTTTACTTTTTATAATTTAATGCGTTTTTCTAGCTTTTCAATAGTTCACTTAATAGTAGAAAAGTTTTTGAGTTTAATTTCGCAAAGTTCGAAATGTGCAACACAAGAGACGTATAAAACAGACTCGAGAGCATAAAGCACGTATTGCTCTGGGTATGCTATTTATAAAAGTGGTTTAGGGTCATAATATACCACTGTAAGTATCGTTGAAGTTTGTACACTGCAAGCTACTGGTT
>NW_017091355.1:0-451 GCF_001483705.2 Eufriesea mexicana
CTAGTGTCGCTGTTCAGCCATCTTATTCTAAGTCCTACGGCCATCATATGCTGGAACCACGCTTCCTTCAATCTCTCAAATTTTACTTGCATTCTTTTCCTTCATTTCAGCTATCTTTCCTTTTCACCAATATTCCCGAGACACCACTGGCGCTAGTGTCGCTGCTCAGCCATCTTATTCTGAACCCTAGGGATACTATGTATTTCATCACAATTTTCTCAATCTGTTAAATTTGACTTCCGTTCTTTTTCCTTCACTTTCATAGTATTTCTTCCTAATTATAATTCCCGAGACATCATTGGCGCTAGTATCGCTGTTCAACCATCTTATTCTGAACCCTAGGGATACTATGTATTCCACCAAACTTTCTTCAATCTGTCAAATTTGATTTCCATTCTTTTTCCTTCACTTTCACGATTTGTTCTCCTCGTTATGATTCCCGAGACACCAT
>NW_017091356.1:0-451 GCF_001483705.2 Eufriesea mexicana
GTAGTAGTCGTCTCTGCACGTTAGGTTGAGTTACGTTACGTTTGGTTAGGTTAGGTTATGTCAAGCTAGGTCAGGTTTTCTGTGCCTTTCATGCCGTACACTGCTTTTCGCAGGATTTCTGCGCCAGATCCTGCAATACTATATTCTGCTTGGCCCATGGAAAGCCAGCAACATCCGCGGCACGTTATGTTGCGTTAGGCTACGTTTGATTATGTTATGTTAGGCTATGTTTGGCAAGGATGATTACGACTTTCGTGCAATACACTATTATTCGGCGGGTACCTGTGATCTACTGTGCTCTACTGAATTCTGCTTGGCTCTGTGGAGCCCGGCAACAGTGGTCGCGGCACGCTCAGTTGAGACACGCTACGTTTGGTTAGGTTAGGTTAGGTCAAGTTATGTTAGGGTATCTTCGACCTATGTTCTATTAAGTACAATGCAGGGGGTTTCG
>NW_017091357.1:0-451 GCF_001483705.2 Eufriesea mexicana
AAAGTCTTTGTATTAACATATTCATAAGTTGTAAATAAATATTGTAAGATATGACATTGTTTTTCTATCTTTTATTAGTGATCGCAGAGGCTGGTTTTTAGAAGACAATACTCTGTTGAAATGAACAGGCATGTGCAACAGGAAAAAAATATTGGACTTGTGGAATATCACCAGCATAGAGCGATTAGATGACAAAAATTATTTTTTCGAGTGAGGAAAAATTGAAGCGGTAATACAAATATGTAAGGTATGATATGTCTATTAGATTCTAGATCAGCTAACTATATGACGTACAGAATAGAAATATTTGGTGATGAAAAAAATGTTCAAAAAAAGGAGATGGTTTAGGCAGACAAAAGGAAATAAAATTAAGTTAAGTGATAATCCCCTGTAACAACAAGATATAGAGAATACAGGTGAGATTGAAAGGTATGTTGTAGTTCTGAACAGA
>NW_017091358.1:0-452 GCF_001483705.2 Eufriesea mexicana
ACATTAACAATTCACGAAACAATTCTGAGTGCAGCCATCGTAAGACTGCTTTAGAAGTTGGACAAACTTTTTCGCATAAAATTAAAGTTTAACGGTATTTCTTGAATAGTCCATGCATACTATGGTTAAGGCTGTAGGTATTTGCAATTGGCAGTAAGGTACTTAGTACATCCATCAACGGAGCAATGTAGCCGTTGGACACACATGCTGAATTGCTATGTATGTTCCATAGCAATTCTAGGATGAAAAAAGACGGATCCCATATAACTGGATGTGTCGATAGTAGACGCAACAGTACTGAGTACAGGCATCATCACAGTACAGTAGCTGCCGGTTTATTTTCTTCTCCGGTGTTGAAATTTCCATAGCAAGTCTATAGTAATCAATGCATGGTACGGCTATGGCTGGAGGTATTTATGATTCCCTGTATGGTAGTTGGTACGACTACTAAA
>NW_017091359.1:0-451 GCF_001483705.2 Eufriesea mexicana
GGACGGCAGAGCGCCGCAGTCCTTAGGATGGCAGTGTTTAACACAAAAGTCAATGACATCCAAGCCTAACCAAAACGAACCTAACCTAGCCACGAGCAAACTAACACAACGTAACCTGCCGCGGCCACCATTTCTGGCCTCCCCAGAGCAAAGCAGAGGGTATTAGGTCACAGTGGAGCGCAGAAATCCACCGAGTTGCACAGCATGGCGCAATTGTCAGAGCCATCCTCCCCAAATCGGACAAAACCTAACCGAACAGAGCATAGAATAACTAAACTCAACAGGCCGAGACCACCATTGCTTGCCTCGCCAGCGTTAAGCGGAGCATATTATAGCACAGCAGAGCGCAGAAATCCACCGAGTAGCAGTGCATAGCGCAAAAGTCGATGCTATCCTATCCTAACCTATCAAAACGTAGCATAAGCAGACGCAACGCAACACAAACTGGCGT
>NW_017091360.1:0-452 GCF_001483705.2 Eufriesea mexicana
AGGAAATCGTAAATATTTTGGAAAATATGAATATGCATACCTAGTTTTGCATAAATTCATTGGATAACATAAGATAGTGTTAACGCGAGCATGATCGTTGAAGAGTTAACACCAGGAAAATCAAAATAACTTATTTCAAATTTTTTATCTTTGTAACTGTTACTATAAAATAGACAGTACATATTCTTAAAATAGTTAAAAGTATACTATATATATAGTTAATAGTTGATTATACTATAATCAAATACTACGTAATTTTAGGTATATAATTACATGTACATATTTATTTTTATTATACCACTGCATTATTATTATATGTACATATGTACACTATATATATTTTTTAATATTTATACATATATTATATGTATATACATATTGTAGGTTGGTAGTTCTATGTACTGTTGATTATTTAATTGTAATTTTTCAAAAATATAATATATTTCACCAAA
>NW_017091361.1:0-452 GCF_001483705.2 Eufriesea mexicana
GTGTCCATCGATGATATGGGCTTAGATAGGAGATATTAAAATTAGGCCTAGGTTGCAATAGGACTGCGTCCATCGATGCTATGGGGTTAGATAGGAAGTATTAAAATTAGGCCTAGGTTATGATAGCATTGTGCCCATCGATGATGTGGGATTAGATCAGAAAGACTGAAATTAGGGGTAGGTTGCGATATGATTGTATCCATCGAAGCTATGGGGTTAGATAGGAGATATTAAAATTAGGCCTAAGTTGCAATAAGATTGTGTCCATCGAAGCTATGGGGTTAGATAGGGGATATTAAAACTAGGCCTAGCTTGCAATAGGATTGTGTTCATCGATGCTATGGGGTTAGATAGGAGATATTGAAATTAGGCCTAGGTTGCAATAGGTGTCATGTATCCATTTTTCTGAAGGTTTCCTTCGACAATGAAGGTTCTAATTGAAACAGGTCGAA
>NW_017091362.1:0-452 GCF_001483705.2 Eufriesea mexicana
TTGAAAAGAATTGGGGTTAGGTTAGGGTGTTAACGTAAATGGAGGGTGCTTAGGAAATAGATGCGAATTTAATACACGTAGGTTAGGTCATTTTTGAATATTTTACGTGTCTTGGAAAAGATTATAGTCATGCTACTTGGGTGTTAGCATATATAGAGGGTGTTTTGGAAATGGGAGTCAATATTTCGGTGGATATATGTATAAAATAAAGTAGGGATGGGGATGGAGCAATTGGTAGAGAGGTTTCTACGTTGGGGTGACAGATGAGGTCATTTTTGAGCATATTGGTGCAGCTTGAAAAGAATTGAGGTTAGGTTAGGATGTTAACGTAAGTGGAGGGTACTTAGGAAATAGATGTGAATTTAATACGTGCAGGTTAGGTCATTTTTGAATATATTCGTGTCTTGGGAAGGATTACAGTTCTGATATTCGGGTGTTCGCATATATGAGGA
>NW_017091363.1:0-451 GCF_001483705.2 Eufriesea mexicana
TACGCTTGGCTATGTTACGGTTGGTTATGCTAGGAGAGGATTGCTTTGACTTTAGTGCTAAAGTCTGCTATTAGGTGGATTTCCGCGCTGCAGTTATCTAGTATTTTCAACTTGGCTCTGAGACAGCCAGCATTAGTGGTCTCGACTCGTTAAGTTCAGTCAGGTTACGTTCGGTAAGGTAGGGATAGCATAAGTATGGCCCGAATTTCTTTAACTTTTGTGCTGTACACTGCTTTTCGGTTGACTTCGGCGTTCAGCTGTGCTCCAGAATGTCCAGCTTGTCACCGGGGAGGGCAGCAATAGCATTCGCGGCAAGTAACTTTGAGTTAAGCTATGTTCGGCTACGTTCTGATGGTCCGGGTTAGTCATAGGTGCTCTTGACTTTTCAGATTTACACAGCGATTCTATCGATTTCTGCGTTCTACTCCCCGCTAAAGTTCTCTGCTTGAAT
>NW_017091364.1:0-452 GCF_001483705.2 Eufriesea mexicana
GGGCTGACCACGACTTTTGCGTTATAAACTGCTATTCGGCGGATTCCTGCACCCCACTGTGCTTTTATATTTTCAGCTTGGCTGTGGGACGTCCAGCAATAGTGGTATCGGCGCGTCACGTTTAGTAAGCTACTTCCTGTTATGATAGGTGAGAACAAGTTTAGTTGAAATATCGTTGACCTTTGTGCTACACACTGCTTTTCGATGGAATCCTACTCTCTACCATACTCTAAAGCACTCTGACCCGACTATGGGAATGTCAGTAACAGAGGGCACGGCGCGTTATTTTAATTTGTGCTTCGTTCTGTTATGTTAAGTTTGGTTGGGATAGGAGAGGGTAGCACTGATTTTTGCACAATATACTGCTATTCGGTGGACTTCTGCGCTATACTGCGATCTAATGTGCTCTGCTTTTCTCTGGGGAATCCAGCAATAGTGGTCCAGGCACGTTA
>NW_017091365.1:0-452 GCF_001483705.2 Eufriesea mexicana
TGGATTTCTGGGTTCTACTGCGCTCCAATATGTGACGCTTGGCTCTGGGAACGCCAGCAAAGTGGTCTCAGCACGTTATGCTGAGTTAGACTACGTTTGGTTAGGTTAGGCAATGTCTGGTTAGGTTAGGACATCTTAGGCTTTTGTCCTTTACACTTCAGTACGGCGGATTCCAGCGCTCTACTATACTGTAATGTATTCTGCTTGGCTCTATGGATGACAGGCATAGTGGCCTATGTACGTTAGGATGTGATATGTTACGTTTGGTTGTGCTATGTTTGGTTAGTTTAGGCCAGGAGCTCTTCGAATTTTGTGTTGCACACTGCTATTCGGTGGATTCCTGCGCTCAGCCGTGGTCCAATGTTCTCTGTTGTTCTCTGGGGATTCAGGAAATAGTGGCCGCGTCGCGCTATTTTGTGTTTGGTTAGGTTTGGTTAGGTTATGTTTGTTAG